>NC_133220.1:17410913-17712163 GCF_040436345.1 Pagrus major | reverse complement strand
GTGCTGTTACAGGCATCATGTGTGACTGGAGGGTGATTAGTGACTCAAATGAGCGGATTGCACAGCTTTAAGTGGGTGAATTAACAGCTGAGTAAACAGTGCTTACATATAGCATCCGTAATGTTGTTAATGTTCCTTTTACAGTTTTATTGGGTTTCTCAGCAGAGCTCTCTTTGTGTGTGCGTGCCTCTTGTCCTTCAGTAACCCCAGTAAAGACACACTTGTCAGAATAATACGCACATTTTACTTTGTGTAGGAAAACAGCCTCTATGCAAGTAAATTATGACATTTTACTGCACTCTAGCCATATATAGAAGTCTGTTGTTTTATCTAAAAACACACGCACACACACACACACACACGTCACATTTATTCCCTGTTGTTTTACAATACGGCTGTTTTTCAATAAGTCATTTGAGAAATATTATATTCTGTTACCCCGAGGGTGAAGCTTCATAAATTAAAGTGAGAGTAGCGTCTTTTTCAACCTTAGCAGGTCATGTTCATTATTCAAACAAACAGACGTTGGCACAGTTTTCTCACCGGTTCTATAGTTTCCCCGGAATCAGTTATAAAAGTTGCATCAAGAAAAAAAAAAAAAGAAAAAAAAACAGACCACACAGTAATGAGACTAGTCAAAAGTTAATTATGTTTTGTTTTATATGCTGTGTGACTGGATGAGGGCAATGCATGCCATACAGCTCATGTGGAATACTAAATGTATGTGAGCCTGAAGATGGCATGGATTTCAAATGAATCTCTTTTAATCATTTTTCATTTTACTTGCGTAAAGTTTCTCATCTATTAACTTCAGTCAGTTAATGAACAGTCATATAATAGTGCATCAAATAGACGTATAAATGCATTTCCCATATTGTGCCACGACCTCTATTATACATAATCTCATTGAAGCCTCCGCGTCTTACTCTTAACGCGGTATCCTCAATGCTGAGAGTGCTGCGTGCCCTTGCTTTTGTTGTAATGACGCATTGACAACATTCAACAGTGATGGAGTCTTTCATCACTCAAGTGACTGCGTAATGTTTGAATTCATTAAGCTGAACATATGGAGAATGCTATCAAGGTCTCTTCAGCGGTTTTCAACGGAGACAGAGCTCATCCAACAATCCAACACAAATGGGATCAGCCATCGAGAAGAATCGAGCCGAGGGAATCTGTATTAAAACCTACTTTTCTATAAACATTATGTGCAGATAGATCACTGCTAAGAGTCTTTGCAGTAAATTGCTCTTTGAATTTATAGCTTTTAAGTTGGAGAAAATAGTCTCAGCTACGCAGAGAAAGAAAGCTAAATGATTCTTCGAAAAGCCCTTTATCCATGTACTGTCATTGTAATATCCTGCTGAGAAGAGTTTCGTGTTTTTCCACAAACAAGTCGGTTATTAACTATAATTTTTCATTAGCAGAAGCCATCACACTGAATTGATAATGCATAACTCACCTTGCCACATCGCTGGTTTTCATTTATTCATTTGTGTTCGTTTGCTCCTCGCTCGTCCATCCACTGTGTTTTAATGAAAACAATTTAGAGGCATCGATGATGATTTCACCCTTTATTCTGACCTCGGCTGAGGAGGTTTGTTTTTCAAATTTTGTTTGTTTATCTGTTTGCAGTAAATCCCGAGAACATATTTTAATAATTTCTAAACATCGATATCAATTAAATCTGTTGGGAAGGTAAGGCTCCAGGTGACAAGACATGTGAAAACAGGGTAGAATGGCTGTAATGATTATGCATTTTGGAAAAAGGGACAGTTCACCCCAGAATCAAAGGCACATACTTTTCCTCTCATCTGCAGTGCTATTCATCCATCCAGATCGTTTTGGTGAAAGATGCATCAGGAGGTGGAGGGGATCGTGTTGGTGTTGTAACAAGCCAACGGGGGTACCAAATGGCTGACCGCGGTTCGTGTCACACCACTGGATATTTTGAATGACATCTGGAGACCTTTCCAGCCGTTTTTGAGGCGACAAAAAACGGACATCTGACCATCTCCCTCTGTGAACGAGCTGAGTATCAGTATTTTAAGTCATCCATATTTCCTTACCCTAAACAAACGGTTTTTGTGTGTAAACCTAACCAGAGCATAAGCACAGCCTTGTGACAAGAGAAACAGAAAATTCAAGCTAAAAAAACGGACAGTTGCAGCATAAGTTTGAACTTATCTGTGGTTTTGCAGAAACGTACTGCACGTACGGACTCACAGTCGCCTTTAAGATGTCCTGTTGTTATGGAGGATATTTCAGGCCCCAAAGACATGTTGGATCTTTGCATTCTCTGAATGTCAAGTCAAAGTTTTAATGTGGTCAAGTGATCGACCCCCTCTCTTCCTTTCCTTTATTTAACCTCAATTAAAGAAGCACCACATCTTGCTTCTTTTGTCAGTACTTTATTGAGTACACTCAAACTAAAAGAGCTGGAGAGAGCTTGAACAAAGAAACGTTCAATGAGTACTTCCATTCAGAAGAATTATTGACTATGGAAATAATCAAAGTTGAACTGTTATGAACTCAACAACAAGTATTCACCAATGCCCTTGCAGTACATTAAGTGTTTCCTGAGTCAGTTCATTTCCGTAAGTTAATCACAGATATTTCAAGTTCTGCTACAGATTTTTAGCCAGAATCCTACCTCACTTTGGTTTTGTGAATCAGACATGCTGTAGATGGCCCATGGGATCACTTTAAATAGTGCATGAGCAAAAAGTGTATTGTGTCTGTACAGCAGGCAATGGGTGACCTTACCTTGCCTTAAAGAAAAACATCCTTGAAGTAAAACAAGTGTGATGCTCTGGGGCTCAGGAGAAATCTCCGACCCCAGAAGAGACGTTGGCACAGGCAGACCTGCTTTGGGAAGAGGAGCGTCGGAGGGCCCGCGGGCTGATGAGTCACTTTGAGGCAGATCTGAGAACACGGCTATGGCTGCAGGGGCTGGAGAATTGTCAACCACGCGTTCTTAAACCTGAAGAGCTGCAGGAAGGAGTCTCCCCCTCACTTCCTCACTAATATTAAATGACAATGAATGAATCATTTTTATTTTAGTTCACATTTATTCAGGACACGGGTTTTTGGAGTTATTGGAGTCGTACTTTAACACCTCGCGCGATGCAGAGTCAGTAGCTCGGAAAAGACAGTTTTTTTTTTGTTCAAACAAACACAAAGGTATGTTTCTCAGGCAAAAAGAGCAGGGCCAATGACAATATGCACGGGATAATAGTCTGGAGACTTCCAGATAGTAAAGTAAAGATACTGCCTTAAGTTCAAAATGCCAGACAGCAGAAAATGAAAGAGTTTCCGTAGGGTCTTATCTTTCTGTGTATTAGAAATTACTTTTTTATCTTAAGAACACTGTAGAAACCGATGAACTAAATGCAGTGCAAAAGGTCTCCTCTAAGCAGAGCAAAAGATTACCTTACTCTATTATACAGTAATTTGAAAGCAAGGTAAAGGTTAATGATGAAAGGAGGGCCACCGGCTGTGGCCAAAGGTGCCATGCAGGCAGGCGAGGGATTACGCACAAGTGTTTTAAAGAAATGATTCGTCACTTAGGAAACGGTTTCAACAATGAGTTAATCAAATGTATTTGATTTTCTCCCTTTCTCAAATATTAGCATTTTTCTGCTTCCATAAGATGAGGTCTGAGGAGTAAATTCAGATGTTCTCTCTTGCGTAGTAGATATTTGCATTCTTCAAGCGTCTTAGTTCCTATTTGGTGCTGTTTTAGTCAGCTACAGTGAAAACCATTTGCTATTTGTGTAATGGAGGATTTAAACAAATGGTTGCAAGGGACGCCAGCTTTGTTTTAAATTGCATTGAAGGGAGGAGATAAAGTGTTTCTCTGATCATTGAAAACATGTTTGTGGTTATTGAGAATCAAAAAAAAAATCAATCATGTCAAATAATTCATTGAAAACAGTGGATCAAAAGAGACAGTGACATCAAAAATACATTTTCTAAGTGCCTACCTGTGTTTCTGTGTTCAGTCATTTCTTGTTCTAAGTAAAATGTAGGTCAAAGTTATAATCTTGTTGTATTTTAATCTCACAATCCTTCTCGTTCTGTCTGAAAAATATTCAAATGTGTTTGATGACTCATTCTACACTCATCATAGGGCACATACATACATTTATCCAATCGATTGCAATTTGGGAGCATTACCTAATCCACCCATTTGAAGAACACTACCATTATCATGTTAAATTTTAGCAGCTAGTGGAGGAATATCAAGGGTCAGTGGTGTGTGTTTGGATTTCATTTGAAAGAAATATCATATCACAGTGATTGCACCGATGCTCTGATTTATTAATTTTCTTCCTCTTTCTCCTCTTCAGCTCTGTGCTCATTACACTGCGCTCACGTTTGAGCAATCCAATCAAGTCACCCTATTTTTCCAAATGAATATGCCACATTCCAGCATTTTGGACTATGTGCTTGTTTGCCATCGTTCCCAGAGTTAGATATAACATCAATGTTTTAACATCAGTGTCATCTGTGTGTTCAGAGACTGGTCCAAGGCTTGGCACAGAGATAGGAGCAGATGGAAAGCTTTGAAAACAAGTTTGTGGACTAGTGTTTTGTTGCCTCGAGTTTGGCATTATGGCCATCGCCATCTTGCTTTTTTGGAGCCAGAAGTGACCATATTTGGATGATATGAAGGAGAATATGCCTCTATCCTAATTGGATCTGAGAACCAGAGGACCAGGTACCAACTTGTCAATCACAATGGAGCCATGCCCTGAAGCATAACCTGCTTTATCGTCTATTTTACTGTAAATGAGACCATAATTTACAAAACGAACATAATGCTGTTTTGATAAAGACTTGAAACTGCTGATCGAGACCTTGAACTAATTTAGAAACTGTTCACTGAGGGAATAAATCAAGTGAGAAGTAGGGTAATTTTCTCATAAGCTTACATGCAAGCCAGTTCAACATCTATATTATATTTCAAATCTGCCTTTGCAGGTGCTTTTTGTCAACTGTGATCCTGTTGGGTTGTGTTTGAAAAATTCCCAGTTTGAGGTCAATTTGACTGAGATGCTACACGTTGTCATTGAGTTCAGTTCAGAGGATAAACCTAAAGGACTTTACACTCGAGGGACATTACAAAAACAACATGAATGCGTGAAAATACTTGCCTGCAAAAATGTTGCATCAAACTGCAAATTTGCGACACAGGTATATTATCACATTGAAATTATACCAACCACAGACTAAACAGGACTGGCATAAAAAAGGTGCCAGCTTGCAGAGCTCCAAGAGGGCCCCACAGGGCCTCTGGGGTCACAGTACTGCAGCACTGATCGGCTCGCTGACAAGCAGAGAGAGGTCACATTCATCAGAGTCATCTCAGCTGCTCCGGTCTGGACTGTATCGGTTAGATGTAATAATTTGTTAGAACACCGTTACAAACAAACTAATCGAAGCAGTGGTAGACCGGTAACTTCAATGTGCTGTGAGGTAAAATTACTGTTTTTATAGAGTAGTCTGGTGGAGTTGAAGAGAGCACAGATGCATACAACAGCTTCAGTTCCCCGTCTGTGGATCCCACAAAAATAAAGAGTATATAAAATAAAAAGTCTGTCTGTGCTGTTAGCACTCGAGGATACTCATCCTAAGTCATCTTTGTTTTTATAACTTTGTGTCCTTTGCCATATAATATAGAGAGATGACAAACTTTTTTTCTTTTTGTCTTTGTCTTGAACTCTGCTTTTATGCATGATCTTTAATTGTCTCTTATGTTGACGTTATTTTCTTTGGCCTTGTCTGTAAAAGCACTTTGGTCCACTCATGTTGTTTTTAAATGTGTGAAAGAAATAATTTTTGACTTGACTTGATGAACAATACTTGCTTTCTGTGTGAAAGTACTCAAAACAGCAGTTTGAAAAAAAACACAAAACATTGAGGTTTTAATTAATCGCACAAGAAAATGCCCCCAGTGTGAAAAGGCCTTATCCATAAACTTGGTCCTTCTGTTTCAGGAAACTCAAATTGAGATTCATAATTGACCATAGTTGACCTCAGCTCATCACGCAACAACAAATCCAAGAGGCTGAGGTTACTATGGCAACATGGTACAGCAGCAAAGACAGCAGAGGCGTCCGCAAACTGTACGTTTGAGTGCGATATAGCACGAACTGAAAATACTATAGAGAAACTCAGCAACATTCCACCAAAGATGAAACACAGTGAAAGGTTTCTTTGTGCTGAACACTGTCAGTGTATCAATACACCTGAGAAATGAGACCAGCTCACTGTTACACACTGAATCGATTCAATACAACTCAGTGAATGAAAAAAAGATCTGTATTTCACTGTGTGCCTGTGTTTTAGAGGTAGAGAACAGGGCGTCTTAATTTAGTGATGCCAACATGCCCTTTTATGTTACACGTCTGCCCAAACGGCGAGTGCTGAGCTCTACAAAATGCCAACAATGGAGCCATTGTGTCCTGTAGTATATCATGTTCACTTAGCCCAACTGAAATGCCCATTGCATATAAAACATCAGAATACACTTGCAGTATGTTGCTTGTACGTTTTATGCTGAAAAATCCAGCCGAATGGACAGGTTTCTCCTGAATTTCATTATCAAGACTACTCTAAGGTCTGCAAGATGCAACTCTAACAAGCACATTACTGACCTGTCAATCACGCAACAAAAGGAAAGTCCAGGGAAGGAGTCTGTGTCTGGAGATTTTCATGTCTGCAAGGAAACAATCCGTCACTGCTCACAAGTATTGAACCAGGAACACTGACACAAGATATTTATTTATTTTAAAAAACGATTTTAAGGTGCAATATGTAAGAATTGGCTATTTAACCAATGCAACTCTACAGTAATATAATTTACGCCTCCAACCTTAGTGATTACACTGCTTTTTCATCATTAGGTTAATGACTTTAGCTGTATTTTGCACACTGTGTCACTGAGGCTAGCTGGTTATCATGCTAACTTTAGTAGATATCACTGCAATACAATACAAAACATCTATGACATGCTATCAAAACTGTTTGTTCTTTTTTTTACTTTTCGCTCCCAGTCAATCTCGTTGTGGAAAATAGCTCATTTGCTAAACAACTCTGGACTTACATGGGCTTTTTCTTTATTGCCTTCAGTCTGAATTGATCAACAACAATATGTTTATTTTAAATTTTTGGCAATAGTCCATGAGTAGTGTTCAGCAGTTCTCCGTGTCCATAACTACAGATGCATCACTATGTTGTGCTTCATGGATTATTCCTTACTTACACAACTTTATCCCACTTAGGAATAACTATATTACATTAGACGATCTTAGCTTGTGGCAATGCATGCACATTAGGTGAATAAATTCCCCCAGTGGACTGGACATTATTATGTGCAGGCATGTGTTCAAGATATAGCTTGCCTCAGCAAATGCCTCACACTCAGTACCAAATTAAATTGAAATGACCAACATGGATTACAGAATAGCATGAGCTGAGTTGAACAAGCTTTTTTTCCCTTTTATGGCAGTAATGAGAACAAAGTGGCACGTTTTGATTAACATGTAATTCAGAAGACCGTGAAAACACAACTGTAACTGTGGTCTCATGACAGGGTCAGAACAAAGTTGTGTTGTGGATTTCGGCAGTTCCTCATTAAAAGTGAGTAAAGTAGCAACCAGCTCTGTTTGACAGCATCATGGCAGCATTTCCTGCCATAATATTGCAGCCACAAGACTGTGATTTCCTTCCTCTGACTCTATAGTCTTTTTTTTTTTTTTTGTTCATCGATGCTTCCATGGCTGGTTGTATTATTTTCAGTGTATTGACTATGTTTGCTAACACAGCAAATCTGTGATAAAATATAGGTGTGAATGCAGACTGGCTCTTAGTCACTCTCCTCCGGTCTTACATTGCAAGAGAGTTGCGGCTGATTGCCATCGACTGTTTTTAAGGCTGATATTCTTGAAATAAATGTACTATTCATAAAAAAAGTAAAGCTTCCGTACTTATGCAGGTGTGTGACAGGATCAAGAATGACAGTGATAAAAGCTGTGTATGTAGCCGTATTTTGGAGAAACGATTAATGATAACTACTAATGAATAGACAGCAGAGAAGTGGATTTTGCTGCACAAATGTTTTGGAGGCTGTGGTTGTTCTGATTATTATTATTATTATTTTTACAATTGAAGTGCTGCTGACTGCAGCTGCTTCACTTTACTTTGAGGACACATTTAGCATTTTATTGTTTATTGTTATAAGCTCCCCTGTACAATGAAATTCTTCCTTTGCCTTCCACAATAAATGCTGTTTTACAATGAAAAACAGTAAGATAAATAAATTATTCCATTGCAATCAGTTCCACATCCAGTTAAGGGTTGTATACATACATATTTACATATATTATAACATATAACAAATAGACTCCTGTGTGCACAAGTGCTTCAGGGTTAATACCTCTCTTATGCTTCATGTGCATAAAAAAAAATCTTAATATTATAGCTCTATGTTGTTAAGTTCAAGATAAATTGGCCAGGTGCCATGCACAAACAACAACAAAGCAAAGAAAGCAAATTGCTAGCAATGCAAATGTATGATTTTTTTTTTTTTCTGCTGATATGAGCTATCTCAACCTGCAGGAAAACACTAACAACCACAACATTGTCACATTGCCAAGCCCACCTCCAGGGCGGTATACTCAAACAAACACACACACACACAAGCTGGCATCTATATGAGAGATCAGGTCCCTGAAACCACTTCCACCGAGAAACGTGTCTGAATTAAAAGGAGAACAATCTCACGTGAAACCTGAAACTATATATAGACTTAAAAGCAAGAAATGACAGGGCAAAGCTAATCCGGTGTTTAAAATTGACTGGCAGGTAGTGTAGGTGTGTGCTGGATAGCCAGTAATGCGCAGCTGTTGGCTCCGCTGAGCAATATGAGGGTTAAACAAAACCACCACTGAGCTCTCAATGCAGCTATGCCAACTTCCACAGGAAATAAGCTATTCTGTCCATCTCTTTCTCTTCTCCAGCTCACGCACACACCCAAAACACACACACAGCTGCAAAAGAGTTGTTTTTTTTTCTTTTAACAAAGAACGGACGAATGGACCGGTCTTGAATCTATTCACTGCTGTCCAACAACACGAGAATTGAGCTGGTTAGAAAAATTGGTCTTCCCTCTACCGCTCCTCAGTTGTCTCGACTGTCCAGCAGCAGCAGCACACCGCTCATTAAATGAGCACAAAGCCTCCTTACAGTATGAGACAGACTGCGTGCCCGACTCATTCACTTAATAAAATATCAATAACATCAGGAAGATGAGCAGCCTGTCATTTTCCTTTTTCAAAGCGCCCTGTGTGCACAGACTACAGCATTGAATCTTGGGGCTACCAATTTGCTCTTGTCAGTCAAGTCAACCGGATGTGTGTTTTGCTTTGGTTGCCGGAGTTTTAAGTATTAGAAAAAGGTGTCACTGAGGACACCAGAACAAAACAAACATGAACTGAGAAGTAGCCAGACTATTTTTAATGACCGAAGTAGGACTGCAAGACTGTTCTACCACACAGCTTGTATGGGCTACCATGTTTCATATAAACGTTATAATCAACTTTAAATCTTATTATTTTCAGCTTACTGAATATAACCTCACATATTACATGAGTATTCTCATGTAATGCTTTATTACTATGTTGTGCTTAAAATACATTAAAAATGGTATTGTATGACTTATAAAGAGTGACTGTTCTGTTTTCCCATTGCACAGTTTCCTGAACCAGTGAGACTGGATGGACACACTTCATTGTTACTGTGCGCCTTTGTTGATCAAAACCTGAACCAGAACAAAAATAAAAAAAATTGCAATGTTTGATTGACTAACTCCGATGAATTTTTAAAAGGATTGTCAACAAAGAGGAGCCCTCAAATGATCAGATTTAAGTATTTCAGCAAAAATCCACCAGAAATCAGAGTGAAAAATAATGAGGTTCTGTAAATCTCCCATTTGTCTGCCTCACCATTCATCCACCTTGCCAAATCATTATTAGAACCTGCTGAGAATGAGCTGTCGGCTTTGCCAACGAACAAGTTTGGTGATGCCAGCTCTTGTCATGTGGAGGGAGGTTTTGCAGTAATTGCTGGTGCCATAAAAAAAGTCCTCCAGCTCTAACCACGTTTTTTGGACATCAAAATGGTTTGAGACAGGATACGCAATTTTCTATCCAAGGTAACAGACTCTGTGTTCCTTGCTCGGATGCTTTGTGTGGAATTCTTTATGCAGTGAGCAGTGCTTAGAGGTAAAACAGGCTAGGTGCATACTGTATGAATATCAAAAAGCACTGATCATCACTGTCTCAAAAGCCTTTACCCATCCACCAATTGCTTGGTAAGGGATAGTATTGTTATACCAAAAGAGGTACCAATACCTTCTCTTTTTATGTTACTTTTTGCTAAATGTGGATTAGTGGAATGAAAGTCCTTTACATTTTTTACAAATGAATTTACTGTTTCTTAAAGGAGGCATATTAAGCTCATTTTCAGGTTTATAATTTTATTTTGGGTTACTACTAGAACAGGTTTACATGCTTTAATGCTCAAAAAAACACATCAGTTTACTGTCCAGTGCTGCAGCACCGTATTCCCCTTTCATGTCTGAAACGCTCTGTTTTAGCTCCCGTCTCTTTAAGGCCCCCCCTCTTCTGAATACCCAGTCTGATCTGATTGGTCAGCTCACACACGCACATTTATATATGTATATATATATGTATATATATATATATATACATATATATATGTACAATTTTCTAAAAGATATCACTAATAATTCAAGAGCAATTACACTGGCCATTAGTGCAATTTTTTAAAATTGACTTTCCAAATAGTAGTAATCAACTAACCATTTCAGGTCCTTCTGCTGATTATTTCAGTAAGAAGGAGCAGTGCATTGAAAAGCTTTTTTCCTGATTTTGTTCTCTGGTTACCAACATCTGTGGGATATTAGAGTGCAGGTCTTACTCATCAAGCAGTATAAATTTGAAAAGATCAGATAGCAAAGATCAGAATGTGCTCTCTGTAGATACATTTAGAGTAAATTTGTACAGCAACATGTTATCAATGGTCTGCTTTTACCTCTGTTACCCTGTGTGGCCTCAATGTCAGGATGTGTTTACAGATCAGAGAGAGAGGACAGTTGCTAGCTTGAGAAACCTTCACCTTTTCAACATCAGATGCATGAACAAGGTCAAAAGGAGAATCAGAAGAAGTTATGCTTCACTTTATACTTTAGTACCACATCTTAGACTGGCTGGGTTGGGTATAGTTGAATGACTTTAATGTGGCATAGTCCATTTTTCATAATTTCCATTTTGGAGCTAAGCTAGTGTAACCTGCTGCAGAGCTCCCCGGTTATCTTCACAAAGATCAGAAAGGCAATGTATTTTCATCATGTGCCTCGTGGTCACAGCCAATCCAAAGATCACCAGCTTAGTGTCTCCATTTCGCTGACACGCTCATCAATCTCTGCTGCTCCAAAGCCTCGACTCAGGCCACAGTTGGGTTAAAGATGAAAAATACACAGGGCAACAGTATTTTAGAGGTACTACTGTGTGTGCGCTGTTTCATTTATCTGCTTCCCTACAGCCTGAGCAGCAAACCCCTCTCATGACAGACATGATTATCCAAATTCAGCTCCGTAAATCCTTAAATACTGAAAGCAGCTTGTCTGTCTGCAACCATGCATGTGAATTATCACCTGTCATAGAGGTGACCCATTCTCTCAGAGCAGACATGTAATTTGGAAACGGCACACTTTGACAAATTAATCAACATTCTCCCTTGTGACAGAGATTTTACTGACTTTGGCTTACGCCTCAGGCTAATTTTACTGAATGACAGTCCCATGCTCATTATCTGTTTTTAGCTCACTTTCCAGTGCAGGTTTTCTCTTCTAGGGTGGTACTTGATTGGATCGCAGTAACTTGTAATCCAGCATGTCTATAACATGGCAGAAGATAAATTAAAAATCCTTGGAGAGAATTGTGGGAAAATTCACTGCTTTACACACTGGTGCCCAAATACTGATATATCATTTTAAAGCTTGTGCACCATACAGTAGGGAATTCTTACACAATAGACTGTAGACTGTCTTTATTGGCATTTCAACCATACGTAGCTAGTACATAATGAAGACTACACAAACCTACATAAAGCTACAAGTGCATGTGTTTCACGATGTACAAACAGAACAGGACCTGAGCTCTGACTGTAAAATTACCAAGACAAGGACAAGTACTTACACAGTGCAAAGTACATTACTGTCAAATAGTTGAAAATGGTATAAATGATTAAAAACTGCTCCAAATTACTTTGGAGTTTTGAGTAACAAAGCTTATTTCAGCACATTACCGCATCAGCCAAGGGATCTTAACTCATCTTCTTTTTTTCAAAATTTCAAACTGAGGAGAAGGGTTTTGTCAAATTAAAATGCAGTGAATGCTTCCCATTTTAATATATATAAAAAAAATGTCATAAAAAGGTCACATCTGCATTGCAGGATAACTAAGTAGAAAATCAGCCCAGTATCACGCCACAGTGGAATAGATCTGCTGACATGCAACAACATGTGAGGACAACATGTGAAAGTGATGGTTTGTCTTGCCTATAGCGCTAAAACTACATGTGTGTATGGAGGTACCAGCAGGGGGTGATAATGATGAGAGCAAAACACGGACGTAGTAGAAACTGCCAGAAAGTCAGCAGAAAAAAGAGGTTGGGTTTGGATGGGCGGTCCGTTTATGGGACCTTAACCTAGGCGATCTAGGTCCCAGGCTCGTGAGAATAACCTGAAACGAAATGAGACCCTGTTGTTTTCATAACAAGGCCAAGCCAAACACACTGAGACAGTGGACTGGTGGGTCCCTTTGAAAATATCTTATTTTGAAGAACCATTGAATTAATGTACAAATTTGTAAAATTTGAAGTAGTGTCATCTACTTGTTTCAAAAACAATATTTTTAAAAGAAAAAAAAAGAAGGAAACAGAGGCCACCTATAACCTTTCTTAATATAACAGGTATTCTTAAGTGGCAACGGCGCATGAAGATGCAGTGGCCGGTAGCTCCTCCAATTTCCAGTACATTTCTGTTTTTTTGACCGGCATTTTCTCAGCTGTATTGCTGAAACACATACTGCATGTTTCAGAAATACTGTCACCATCATTGGAGAAGAAAGCGGGTGTTTTGGATTAAGAGCAGCAGACTTTGAGATCAGTAATACTAATAGTAAAACTAGCATTTGCTAGCCAGCATCAGAAACGCTAACAATAGCTAGTGCACAAACTGTCAACCACTTGAGGGGGCGGATGATTCAAACAACAGCGCTGTTGTAACGCGAATGCAATGGAAGTGGGGAGAGGGAATGCCACATTAAGCAGCTGAATGTTATCAACAACACCTTTAAGAGACTACAAACAATAGTGAGATATTTGCTACAGCCTAAGACAGTGGCATTTTTTAATTATGTTTTTTTTTAACTGATAAAAATAAATTTGATAGGTGAATAATTTTCACTGAGTTAATGTTAATAGGCTGTTTTTTCCACAGCCAGCATGAACGATGTCATGCAGGAGCCTGAAGACAGAAGCAGCTTAAAGGAATTCAGTTATCATGAATTGTATTATTTATTTACACCTGCACTTGAGAAGGTCTTCTGTGGAAAAAGGCCTGAATGGCTTATGGGATATAATGTTTAAGTAAAAAGCTTTGCAGGTTTGAGGTCAGCAGACAGCATCACACAGTAAGCTTAGCTCAAACAAGGTCACAGTTAAGTTACAGGACAGATGCTGTAAACACTCGGTCACAATGACACCGTTCAACCTCTTGCAGGCAGTGCTTATAATCCTGTTTAGTACATATAAAGCTGTGTCTGTATTGTCTCATTGTCAGCTCATCTCAATTAAAATTGATGCTGTATAAAAAAGCTCTAGATTTAGTTAAATATCCGCAAAAATTTAGCAGATGTTCACATTGAGCTACTGGTAATCATAGTACACCAGCACAAGTCTATAAAGAACATAACACAGAATGGAGTGACCTAAATATGTCGTCGGATATAAAAGGAGAATTGGCCTTCAAGGTTATCCAGTTTATCGGGCCAGAGGTTGAGCCCATTTACTGAAGCTCCGAGTGCACTGTTGATTTCCTCACAATAAAATCTGACATAGCTTACAAAAAAAGTCTGAATGCTTTGCAGCAGATGCAGAAATTATAAACTAAACTAACCTCGGACAGCAAATAGTCAGAGGCAGTAATCTAACACAAATGCATGGTTCAAGGGTGTGGGTCAGAGGATTGAGGGCTTACTGGACTAAGGTAAATTAGTGCTTGTTGGGGAATATGAGCAGACACAAGGTATGAGAAGCTTTATGATTTTCCCAATTAGTTTCTATTTAAGGTTAGAATCGTGGCTTTGTGGAATACAAAAAAGAGGTCATGGTGGTTGAGGATTTGTCCCACTTGCCACCAGCGAGAACAGGATGTGAGGCTATGAAGGGCGGTAATGACCCCGATGGTGAACTTCTCCCTTTGATTAGTTTGTCTTTGTGAACTTAGAGAAGTCTTAGGGCAAGTTTCTATAAATAGATATTGCGTATTCAAGGTTGCACATTCACTGTGTCCAGATAATGTTAAGGTGACTTGAACAGTACTTGTTCCTGTGTTTGATTTTGTTAAAGTAGGTCACAGATAAAAAAAAACAAGTGAAACAAGGATGTAACTTATCATAACTCTGTTTTAATGTCCTCAAACTATTAGATGTCTACCCAGTTACAAGCAGCTGCTACAAAAATTGATCATAGTTGGTTGTTGAATGTAAACCAGACTTCAGAAAAATACCTGGCAATTATATTTCTGACAATCTGGGAAATCTGACAAGATCTGACTAGCATTGTCTTTGCCTCCATGGTAATGTTGGAATCAGACAAAACTGCTGGAATTGATGTGGTACAACAGCAGGAACAGTCTAACCCTGCATCAACACCATAACAAGTCAGAATTCTGACAGACATATCATGTATGAGGCTGACAAATACTGTCAAAACCTAATATGTCTCCATTTACAGACATTTTTATGTAGTGATTCAGTCGCTTCTGTCAAGTATTAATATTTAATTTACCTTATTTTGCCCTTCAAAATCACTCGTATCAGGAAATAAAAAGGATAAAAAACAGTTTCGCAGAAGCAGAGGAATATAAATTCTAACTTTTGGCGGCTGTTAACAACATGGCTACTGCTAACAGCCTGGCTACTGTCCAAAACAAAAAACAACTGTGAGAATCCCAATTTGACATAGAAACCCTGATGTCAGTGCTATGAAAAGGCACAGTAAAACACTTGGTTGTGTTAATAGGTAGGCAGGTTTTGTTACTTGGCAATCTAGAGGAAAGAATGTCAGTTTTGAACCGTCCCAAGTCCTGTTGGTAAGGCGGGAACACACTTTGACATAACACCAGCACTCTCCATCGTGCAAATGCCCATCTGTTCACTCTTGTTTATATCACTCTCCCTCTTCGCCATCTTTTAAAGTGTATTTTCAACAGTTGTTCCAGTTGTTCCACCGTTACCTGGGGATAGCAACCAGGGAAAACAATGCCTCCTCCTGTTTTGGTTGCGCAGTGGAAGAAGCACTTAATGTGTGCTGTAATTCATCCTTTGTTTTGAGCATAGTGAAAGTAGGGTTTATAGGGAACCAATGTATATGCGGATGGTGTCATTTTTTTGACAGCCATTACGCTGTGCAAACGATAATTACTTCAGAATGAAAAGTTGAAGCATAAAAGTTGCCAGTATCCCACTATATAAAAACATCTTGTCTTTGTAAAATGTTGAAGTTACTCAGGAATGCAACTACCAATAACAATTCTAAACTTTAATAATTGGATGTAAGTGGCTTTTCTAATATACTGCACAGTTACTACTGTATACTCTGTCATGGAAAGTCTTTTCTGTACTGAATGTCTTGTAGTGACTGATTACAATCTTTACTTTGAAAGAAGCATATGTCTCAGTGATGATGAGCGTTGGTAAGAAAAACACAGACTGGATCAATACAAATAGACTTACAGTAGAAGTCAGCTGCTGTATGTACTGTATGATACACTCTGAGATGCATTTTATTTAGGCAGCTCATCTGTAAGGGTCACTCACTGCACACACTCCTCTTTCCCCAAGAAACGGTCTCTTTCAAGAAAATCTGAAATCAAACACTCGGTAAATGCAGTGCTGATCCTTAGTCATTTTAGTAGTGATTTCAAATCTGGACCACTTAATTGCATTCATCATAACACAAATATTTTGGGAATATCAGCAACGTAAATGTGGTCATTACAGCAATAAAATGAACATCTTGACTAACTGTCACTCTCCAGTATATCAAAACTAACATTGTCAACACTAATTGATGTGTTTTGACTGATGCAAATGAATGGATTCTTTTCAAAATAATGAATGAATAATTAGTCATAATTAAGCATGCTAACAAGCACTGATTTATTAACTGATTTCTCCATACCGGCTTCGTCAGTGTTCACTGCATGCCAGGCTTTGCTTTAATGAGGTTGTCTGTCCCAATCAGTGTCAAGCCATTCCTGTAGAGGGAAAGAAAAGTCAAATATGAAACTTTCAGTGCTCTTTTGACGCTATATCTTACACAGTCCTGCACAGAGTGTCATAATAAAGCAGTGATGTAGAGGGGACACTCCTGATAACAATTATAAGGAGTGATGCAGCTATAAGAATTAGTTTCTACAGCAGCAGCAGTAGTAGTAGTAGTGGTGCAACCTTGTCCTTGTAAAGAGTATCAATGTTTGCATGTGCACCATTTTTTTTAACAGTTAGACACATTGGGTATCATAATCTCTGCCAAGGAGGTTATGTTTTCACCTGTGTCTGTTTGCTTTTCAGTAGGAATACACAAAAACTACCGTATGGATTTCCAAAAAACTTGGATGGAGGGTGGGTCTCAGCCCAGAATAAACCTCGATCTGGATAAAGGAACGGATCCAGGATATTTTTTCTCACTTTATTTATCATTGCAAGAAGGGTGTTTTGTCCGACATTTTTGTTAATTTCTCAGTGAATAATGAACGGATGTTGATGAGAAAAATCAGGCGTAATTAGGTGGCTGAGGGAGTACAAAAGAAGACTGTTGGGCCTCGGTGGAGGTATACGCTCCACTGAGTGCCATTCTGGTTTGCAATATTATTACATATGTTCTTGGATTGCTTTGCTTAAAGCAAGTCACCTAGACTGTAGTTATGCAAAAAACTCAACAACACTTAATCCTTAGGCCAGTGGTTCCCAAAGTGTGGGTCATGGCACGCTGGTGGACCACGAAGGTACTGCAGGCGGGCCGCAATTTATGATTAAAAATGTATATTTAAAAAAGTAGTACGAATTGACAAAACAAAGGAGCTAAATCACATGTTATCGGAATTTTTGTCTGACCTATTTTTAGGCAGTGTTCTGTTGATGTCTTTTTCCTATGTGTGCGATGTGTGAGACCTTAACCTGCACCATTGGGTGGCTTTGCAGAAAACACAGTTCTGACAGGAGAGCAACATTATTTGCCTGAGGAACAGACACACCATTGGAGCATGTGTTTTACGAATTGTTACGTGTATGCACGTGGATAAGTATTTTGCATTGCATTGCCTCAGGCCCACACTCATATGGAATTGTTCTATTTATAAAATTAATTTTAAAAAATGGGGAAATAATAAATAAAGTTTGGCGATGGCTGCCTTAGACAATGAACAGCACAGTAAATGTCCTTCACAGGTTTGTAAAGGCTCATGTAAGGGGAAACAAATAGAAAGAAAGGCTCTCTGCAAAGAAAGGGGTGGCAACAATGAGCCGGATCGATATGGCCATCAAGTTCAAGCTTAAGCTTTATGTCTTTCCAACTACAGGAAATACAGTTGAGTAGTAGAGGCCTCCACAGAGGTACATTGCAGTACAGTTATTGTAGAGATGTACAATCCCACATGTGAAACTGTCAAGTGGAGACATCCAAAAGAACTCAATACACACATAAACTAGAGGAACTATTAGATTAATTACAAGTTTTAGAAGATAAATCGACACAATCTGGATTCAGTGATATCATATACAAAACCGTTTTTCGCTTGTTGAACTATTTCTGAGGTAGCTGGCTATAAGATTTGGTATCTTAGCTACTTTATGTATTATTCCTTTTTTTCTATAATAGGCTACATTCCTGCTAACACTTCATTGTGGAAGTATTTTAAGGACAGACATCGTTTTTCCTCGATATCTGAACACACACACACAAACACACATGCATGCACATGAAATAGAAAATGGAGCGAGT
This sequence comes from Pagrus major, assembly GCF_040436345.1. Taxonomy (NCBI): domain Eukaryota; kingdom Metazoa; phylum Chordata; class Actinopteri; order Spariformes; family Sparidae; genus Pagrus; species Pagrus major. The sequence continues at coordinate 17,693,785 of NC_133220.1, read as the reverse complement.
GACATATACTTTGTAGTGGCATTTGTTCAAGAACAGTGAAACTCATTGCAGTCCCACTTAGGTGTGACTGGACAGATTTCTTTTTTTGTGGTGTCTTTTGTTCCATATCCATAAATAACTGAGACCACCTTGTGTTTGAAGTCAGATACATGCAAAACATGTTAATAAGCTGTAAGCCATACATCCGGATGTGGTCTCCCTCAGTAGCTAATTAAAAAGACATCTTTTTGATCTCATAATAGCCCTGCTGCCAGGGTAAACAAAGCAAGTGACAATGACACAATAATGGATTTTTTGCATTTCAAGAGAAGATACAACTTTAATACCCCGTCTATTTTTAACTGTTTTGTTTAGCAGCATCTTTAGGTATTATGTTTTTTGAAACATCTCAAACTCTGAGAACCTTATAGTGATTGTTTAGTATGAAAAGCTCTTCTGTTGTCCCTGCAGAGTCCAGAGATGAGAAAGAAAAAAATAGAAAAGTTACATCGCTGTGGGGAATACTTCAGGAATTCAAAAGTAACTCGCAATAAACTCTTGTGAAAAGACTTTGGGTGTCAAAATGGGCTTTACATTTTATTTCACAACATTATGGTGCAAGGAAATTGAATTTCAGAATTGGATTTATATAATGACATCTCAGACGGGGTTATCCAGGAGAATATGGGATATTATTCTACATTAACCAAAAGAGGTCACTGTAGTGAAATTGATGGTAGAGGTAAATGACAATAAAGTCCCATGTAACAGAGAGAAACATGGCAACAAGACTCTGAAGGCGAGCTGTGGGCGATGTTGGTGAATAATATATATTCATACCTTATGTTTCAGTCACTCTGTAATCTCACTGATGCGCTGTGAAGCACTTAGACGTCACAATAGAAATGACAGTAGATCTCGCGTGATCTCGCGATACAGCATATCCAGCTACCTCGCACGGTAAGCGGCTTCAGGTAACCATGGAGACATGTCTTGTGTTGGCCAAACTCTTGTCCTACAACTGCGCTTTTGTTTTTGTTTTTTTTGTTTTTATTACACCTTTAGAGGTTACGTGCTTGTTATTAATGATTAAATAAGATACGTTTCTTTTCGGTGTAACGTTGAAAACCATTTTGGGTAATGTAACAGCCTCCTACCCAACATATTTTAACAGTTGTCGTCACATAATTTCTTCTAAAGGTGACCTGACGTCAAAATGTTCAGGAATAATTATCAGGTAACCTAGCTTGGCTTTCTACTCTTTAAAGGCCCTGCTCATTGTAAACAACACGTAATTAATACTCTGTTTAGGCTAATATGAGCTTTAGCCTGATGTGACACTAGCTGCAGGCTAACTGATCAAAGCTATAATCATGTTTTGTCGCAGGGTGGAGCTGTGGTAGAGATCTTCAGTGGACAGGGAAACGACCCAGTAGCAAAATGGAAACTTAGCGGAGGGCCGTCAGCCATACATAAGGTGAGTTTTCACAGCTGCTCGTTTACCTAAGCCCATTATTATGGTGATTAAACAAGCTTATTATTACACACTGTCGAATTTAATTATCTTACATATCATCTGAGTAAAGCTAGCACGCAGGGTCTGGATAGATAGCAATCCAGTAAACATCATACAGTATTTTTTGTTTATTTAATATTTTTTTTGGTCTTACCACAGAGATGAATCAACCTGTAATGAAATACATTATTTAATACTGTACAAGTTCCCATGGGTGCCATCCTTATTGTTATGAAAAGTACCCAAAGTTCATACTTGAGTAAAAGTAAAGATTAGGGGTAGACCGATGGTTGGCCTTGGCCAATTATCAGGCCGATATTCAGTATCTGTTTATAAATGTACTTAAGTATCAAAAGGAATTTACTGGCAGTACGTGTACTCAAGTATTTAAAGTAGAGGTAAAAGTAAACGAAACATACATTTGTATGTACATATCTACTGTACACTATTAATCAGTATTTAGTTTTTTTTATTTGAAAGTTATCAGATAAATTTAGTGGTAAAAAAAGTATAATATTTTTCTCCAAAATGTGGTGGAGTAGGAATATAAAGTGACAGATCAGTGTAAACTAATAAAATACGGTAGAATTCATGTTGTCATTGAATTGCATTATCAGAGAAAACTTTATGTGATTATTATTTAGCCCTGTCCAGAAGCACTGCACTCTAACAATGGCTGACATTTTATCTGCCCTTGCAGATAATGGATGTTTATTATGTCATAGATCTGTTCTTGACACCCATACTTTCAATTTGCACTCATTGTCAACAGTATGACAACACTGGTCATGTTTAGCAAGGACTTACTTTTAAAAAGGCCTCTTCTTTATTATGTCTTCCCAATAGGAGTTTAATAAAGAAGTCAAAGGATTTGTTTACTGTCTGGAGGGTAGCAGCCAGACGGTCAAGATGCAAATGCCAGAGAATGGGAAAATGTCACGTAAGTCACGACCGTGCTTGCACCCATTTGAAAATGATACTTTAAATTTTATTAGCCATTGACTTCTTTGCCCGATTTCTTGTAGTTGGGCTTCTCCAAAGATTCTTGGTCCTTCAAGTGAATATTCCTCAGCGAAAAGATTTTTCTATTGAGCTTGTGTAAGTACAATTATGTTTTTCTTTTTTTTGTACTTTATATATGCCAACTCACCTTGAACATTTGTGAGGGCTGTTGTAGCTATTCAATAAAGGTTTAATTGTGGTTGATTAAAAAATTCCATTGGTGTTATTGAGCCACAGTATGGTTGCCACAATGATGTTCAATAGAATAAATAAGCATTTTCTTACATAATAGAATACGTAACAGTATAACACACAGTAAAATGCAGAGAATAATCATTGTATCATAATACATTCCCCTCAGACCACTGAACAGATTAGTAAAAGACAGCCTATTTACATTTAGTGGGAAAACCCCCTGAGCCTCCTGAAAAAACTGAGTGCATCATATCAGCAATGATTGTTATATAATTGTTTGAATAACCATTTGTGATAAGGTATTGTTGAGCTATTTGCTACAAAGAAAGCTTTTATCTTGCCAGCCACAGTAAATTCTACAAGGTTAAATACAAAGAAATAAGCCTAATTTGTAAAACATAGCATATTGTGTGGATGCTTATTGATATTCCTACATATTGTCACCAGAGATAGAATTCACCAAAGTTCTAATGAGCAATGAAACCCAGTTTATGCAATCCAGAGTATGTTCAAAGTCATTCTTGTACTCAAAACTCTTCATGTGTGAATCAAATTAATGGTAATTTATTAGAGACAGGCTGAGGTATGCTGTATAGGGAATGCTGTTTAGATTCATGGGAACTATATAGAAAATAAAACTAGGAAGACATACTGTAAGAAGTTGAAACGATCAAAATAAGATTAGTTGCCGACTATTTAGATTCTTAATTAATCGTTAAAGTAATTGTTTTTCAATCAAAAATGTCAAACATTTGCTAGTTCCAGCGTCCTAAATGCAAGGATTCTTGCATTGGGTTTTGGGCTGTTGGTTGGAAAACAAAAGCAAATTGAATTTGTTAGTTTGGGCTTTAATCATTAGTTGCAGTGCTAGAAAAAATGTCTCACTATAAAGTTACTTACCTACTTATAAACTCACGCACTACACCATTAAAGAATATTGTTTCCACTGTTCTTTCATAAGAGAGTTTTGTGACAGCGGATTTCACAGAACAAGAGTAAAGGAAACAAAACACTTACTGAAGAGACCAATAAAGTTGCATTCTATGGCCAGGATTTCTTAGTGACACCAAAGATGTTGGTGATAATTTATGCTCTGTTCTGTTGTCTGTTATTCACAGGATAACTGATTCAGAGCACCTGAAAAGAAGACTTCACTTATCAACAGTGCATAAAGAAGTGTCTGTCACTCTTTTGCATGCAAAAATACCTTTTGTGGGACTGAAACGTAATATTGTGAGTGTATAACCTATCCTTGACAAATTAATCTTGTATTTGCTTTCAGCTATGTACTTTTGTGTTGTATCTCTGCGGGATCTTTGTAACGACAAAATCATATTGTTTCTCTTGTCTCAGTGGACTACTTTGTGCATCGACCTTGTTTCATTCACCGGTGAACTGTTCAAAGGGTTTTTGACACTGGATGTCATCACTTTGTTCGCTACCTGTAAAGTCCGCAGAATCTTCACCATGAAAACAGAGCCAGCTGGAATGTTGAATGATGGTAATGGAGTTCATGACACATAAATGATGAATGTCAAATTAGTTTTATGAGCTGACACTAAAAGTCCCCGCTGTGACTGGTGATTAAAGACATACAATAGTTAGTTGCCATTGAAGCAAATCAGTGGCCTTCACTTTTTGGAGAATTGTTGTGACAGAGGTGAATTTATATGAAATTGTGAGCATGTGCAGAGAGAGATAGACAGAGACAAACAGTTGGCTGTTTTCTGGGGTAGTTGGCTTACAGCTCAGCTGGTGTTTTTGTTTAATTCAGATATGGCTCAGCAGTGCAAACAGCTGCACTCAGTCGTGGCTACTCAGTGCACACCTACACTACATACCAGTAAAGACAGCTTGTCATTTTGTATTTTTCTGATGATCAAAGTGCTACTTATTTTGTGTGATGTTATGTTGTTATGATGTGTTTCTGTTTATTCTATTGATCAGGATAAATCTGAATTTGTTCTCATTTTAATCCAGATATGTTTCTCAGCGGAGACGGTCTCATGGACCTAATCCCTCGCAGTTGCCAGTTCCCACCAGATGTCTGTCATGTCACCCAGGTGTTGAACATGGAGAATGTGCAGAAGGCAGATATGAGGGCTGGACTACAGAGCTCTGACTGTGGTACGTAAGAGCAAATCACAGGATTGTAAATTGATCTGTAAACAGTGGTGCAGAATAACTAGGAACATTTACTCAAGTACTTTACAACAATTTTTAGATACTACATTTCCCTGAAAGCTTAAGTCAGTAGTTCCAGATTAAAATTATTTTTCCAAAATATAATCAACTCATAAATGTTGATGTATTATTATGCAGTAGACTACCCAGCTGTGTAAGTAATTACAATTAGCCTAACCTTCGCCAGCTGCAACATTTAAGTGATGCGTCCACATTAATGCATCCATAGCTATAATCTAACGAAAATGATGTATTAATGTATATGTATTATCATACATTAGGCTGGGCAGCCTTATGTATTATAACACATCAAAATGTATGAGATGATAATATATGATTCTAAAATGGGCTTTTCTGCATAATGAGTACTTTTGGTACTTTGAATTTTTTAATGCTAATACTTTTGTACTTTTTGAATTCAGGATTTTTACTTCAGCACTGTCGCTACTTTTACTTCAAACCCTTACAGACCAAATATATAGACATACACTAAAAAATATTATGTAATGTATGAAAAATACAGTTTATTATATGGAAGGATTACATTTTGATTATACATTGGTCATATGTTTTTAAAAATATATTATTTAAGATGTATGTCGCATATATTGATATATATATTTTATATTTGGAAATGTACATTTTTGTTTACACTATATGAAATATATATATGTATATATTTGGTATAGTTGTCAATATATAGAGAATGTGTCATTTAATTTTTTTTAAAAACCAAAGAACATTGTTAAATATATATTTCAATACATACAAAGATTTTAAATTGACACAAATAATGGGAAAAGAACACCTATAATATTAATCTACACATTTGGAAAATATATTTCTGTTGCGTGGGAACAACTTCCATATTACAAATTGTCCAGAGTGGACTATAACATACTTTTGGTACTTTTGGTCTAATATTTTTTATGGTTTGGGTTATGCTTCTTAGGTCCTGTTAAGGGAAGTCTTAAAGCTGCTGTAAGCGTTGTCGTCATTTCAGCTGACTACCTGCAGTTAGCAATTCCCTCCCTTCTCTCTACCTCACCACACTTGCACGACTCCTTTCTCTTTTGGGGTCCTCTTTTCTTTTCCCTCTTTCTTTTCTTCAAGCGTTTTCTTCACTTGGTTGTTTGATAGTATAAGCTGTTACTGGGAGCCCTGGAATTGGTAGCTTTCCCCGTTCCACCATTTCCGGTAAATGGGAGTTTACTGCTGTCTACACATTCACGAGACAGGACAGAACTGCCTTGTTATGGAGTTCTCTGTCCTGATTGGATTAAGTGGGCAGGGATACCTGAAAATTTATTTTCTCTTTTACTGCATGAACAGGGGGAGGAGAGACGTGGATTACTGACCAAACACTGTAACAGTGATTGCTGATGGAATATAGAGCTATTTAACACTTATTTTAATAGTGCTTACTGCAGCTTTAATGCTACAGAAAACAACAACATATAACACAAAATATAGAGGAAACAATGACCCCCACACCTAAAGCCAGGTCAAGAAATGGTCTTCCAATTTTGGCCTGGAAGAACTTAACTCCCCTGCACAAACTTGGAACACTGAATGCAAGCCAGGCCTTGTCACCAACATTAGTGCCTGACCTCACTAATGCTCTTGTGTCTAAATGGGAGCAAATCATAATAATGCAATACAATAAACTTTATTTATATAGCACCAAAACAGAGTTTACAAAGTGCTTTGACAGACAAGCAAAAGCAGAAAACTCAGGAAGACAATATTACAGAATAAACACTCAACAGTCAAGCCAAACACAAGGAAGCCTAATCTAAGGTGAAGTTAAAACAAGAAGGCAAACACAAAGAGTAAAACACAAAATGTCAGTATGAGTTATTACAAGTAGAAGGAATAAAAGCACTAAAACAGGTAAAATCACAGAAAAAAAGCCATGCAGAAAAAGAGATAAATAAAAGAATAAGATGATAAATAGACGACATCAGATCAGAGGAATTAAAAATAGATAAATAGATTAAGAACAGTTAAAAGAATAAAATATAATAAATGAATTAACAATAAACAAATAGAAGCAATAAGGGACGGTAAGAAAAAGAAGACATCGCATGAGAGAAAATTAGAAACAGATAGACTAAGAAGACAGAAAGTACAAAGAGTAAAAAAATAGACAAAAAATCAATTTAAAAAGGGTGACTTCACATGAAAGTCAATTATAGGGGTTTTAAGAAGTGATTTAAAAGAAGTCACTGATATTGCAAGCCCTATCTCCTCAGGGTGGGCAGGTCAAAGTCGAGGGGCCCTGATGTGGTCACCCTTAGTATTGGGCCTCAACTCTGGACAACCAAATCCTGCTGTCAGGTTCCAAAACTTGTTCAAAGCCCTCGAAGAAGAGGGAGGGCTAGCATAGCAGCATTTTAATAACCACTGGTTTGGAATGAGATGTTAAAGTGTATATATTCAGGTGTCCACATAATTTTCTCCTTTAAGCGTTTCTCTTCTCGTATGTGTAACAGCAGGTTCATAGTCTTTGTTGTTCTCAGGTTAATTTATGACAGGAGTACTGCAGGCGTGAATTTAAACATTTACACACAATAGCAGCCATAATCTACCAAAAAAGCGGTAAATATACACACAGAGAAAATGCTTTCTACCAAGAGACTGTGATAATAACCGTTTTGTTATCCTCATGCGAAAATCCTGTGGTCCTCATTTTTGTGTTCATTTGCACCTCACCTGTTTCTCAGAGAGCTGCAATTATCTGCTGGTATAAAAAGACATGCACCAGTAATCCAGTTCCACCGCCTCTGTGGCCTTTTTTATCAGCGCTTATTTATTTGTTCTGACAGCTGTCTAAGTCATGTTGAGTCAACCGGCAATGCCCATAGAAAGAGAAACAAGAAATAGCTTTCATAATTAGCATCCGCATTATTAGCATAACATTCCTAATCATAATTAAAACGATTGCTATTAAAGTGGGCATACAATTTAACTGTGACAGAGTTGCTTGGTGAATATTGTTGCTTCAGTACCCAATCTGTCAGAAACTGTTAAAAGGAAGCTTACAGCCAGTTCTGTCACGTAGCAACAAACAAACAGTGATAATCTCATACACCAAAGGCATTCTGGCATCAAATATTTTTTAAGTCTGTCAACTATCATATATATCATTGTATTCCTTATTCCTAACACATTATTTTTTATGTGCTGCAGCAGATTTAAAGCACGCTGAAATTGAGTCAGCCCTAAACCTGGGTCATTTTCTGCGTGGTGAATATGCGGCATCAAAGGACTTTTTCTCTTTCCTCACCCTAAGTAGATCCAACTCTGCTCTGCCTGTGTCATCTGTATGATCCTGTGTGTTTTGTGGAATGGAAGTGTCTGCTCCCTCTGATGAGGATCAGAGAGGAAGTGCGTTTTGCTGTTAGCTTCAGCGGAGGTGGTCCTAATGAGTCCTGGCACAGATACAGCGGGGTCAGGTCATGACTCCTGCTAAAACCCGTATTTTTGCATGATGATATGGAGCAGATTGATAGATTAAAATAAAACATCAACTCAGTAAGTTCAGCAGTAGAGTCTAATTTATATTCAACCACCATAGGTTGTAATTCAGCTCGCAGAATCATGTGTAAAACATCATTAATACTGAACTGACACAAGCAGTTCAGCAGCTGGACCTGATATAAGATTTATGTCATCTCTGACTGTTTGTATTTGCAATGTTCTGCAACACAGCTCAAAAACATACTCCAGTGTATGAAGAAGGCATGTTTTTAATTATTCACAGCAAAAAAAGTGACTTTCAAAGGGCTTTGTGGCTAGTGGAGAAGCGGCTTCTCACTGATCTTAAAAAATGCTGTTCTGAGTCCTTCACACTGAACTGACTGCAAGCCTGCATATTTCATTTGAACTATGTGACTCTTGTAAATCTGAAGCATAACCTCGGGAAGTTGCGGTGGCTAATTGATCATTAACGTGATTGACAATAAGGAAATTGCTTAAAATTTTATGGCCTACTTGCCAGGTATTGGAGGTCCAAGGATTTAGTAGTGTTGTACCACAAGTCAAGTATAGTCTTTTTTTTAATCTAGAATATGCATCAGCATAAGATGTATTAAATATCCTCAAGGAAATCAACTATGGTCAATGATTAATGGGGATTTCTTTGCAGTTCCTGATCTGTCGGCCACTGCCAGATCAACCAGTCATCGGAGAACCAGGCCTCAGGGTGTTTCACACACAGCCTCGGGTTCACGGGTTTCAGGGCCACCCCCTCAAACTGGAAGAAAAAGCAGTGCAGCCTCAGCTGGGATTGATAGAAGTGTACCCTTTATCTCAAATACGGTAAACACTTGTTTCCCCTTAATAAAACATATCCCTCTGAATGATTTGAACCATCATGTTATAAAGTCCTGTAAGTTCAAAACAGAATTTGTTTTTCTCCTTTCACCGTGCCCCACAGGGATCCGCGGCCAGTAGAAGGAACCAACAAATTACCACAGAAAGTCAGAGCGTTGCCAACCTGAGCAGGAGCTTATTACACGGGGAACCCTCCCACATTCTTCTTGAGGGTAAATTTGAATAAAAGTTCAGAGTTGTCGTTTTATCTGGTGTGCTTTTTACATCTAAACATGCCCGGTCATCCAGCTATTCATTTGTTTGTTTCTTTGCATATTGACTCCAGCTTGAGTTTATCTTACACTTTCCGCACCAGAGCTGGTGACATACCATGTATTGAGTTGCCACTTATGGTGCACGGGGTAGTCACTCTAACCATCGTCTGCTTACATGGCTTATGTGGTTGCTGCTTCTTCCTGGAACCTGATAGGAAGCAGCTGGAAACACATAATGGGAGATCAAAGAAACAAAGAAATTATTACATTTATAGTCTACTTTGTAATGTGGACCCAGAAGGAGGATGCAGATGTAGAGCAGTTATCGTTAATGGGCAGCTTACTTGGCCTTTGTTCAAAAGCAGGATCAAGAAAAGGTAAGCAGTCAGCGAAGGCAAACGTGTAAGGTAAGTACTGGTAGATATACGTGAAAATGAACTAAAAAGATTGACAGAAACATAGTGTATAAATATATAATTTATAATTAGTATTGCTGGAAAATTCCCTACAGTAGAAACTACAGTAGAATCTAGTAGCCATAAAATTATTTGGATACAGCAATGCCTTCTTTCTAAGCTCAACTTTTGCGCGAGTGCTCAGCAATCATAATTAATTATTAAAGAGATACCAATATCACTACTGCCCAGAAACCCTCATTAGTTCATAATTCACTAGAGGCCCCATAATGGGTTTTCAGTACAGAGCTTGAATACTACTTTTTCATTCATTTGCCAACAAAGCAAGAGTATGTAGTGTTGGGTTTGTGAAGTTGTTTCACAATGCTCCTGTTGGTTTCAGTGAATATCACAATTTCATCTTTATCTTAATTACTACATTTTAGTAGTACTATGGAAGATGTGCTTTTTTCGTTGCACATCACCTCACCATAGATAGTGTTATACTGTAAAACACAATGTAAATCCAAATAATGCCACTTCATTTAGAGAAGGAGACGCTAGTGAGCATAGTTGCTGCTGATTTAGTACCTGTAAGCATCCTCATAGAGGAGAATCACTCATCTTCCTTTTTTCAGCATGTAAATATAATGTTTAAAAGCTCATTATATATATGGATAAAACTGTGAACCAACAAAATAAGAGACCAGCTGTGACTGACCATGTTATTCCAAGTACCTAATAACAGCTTTTACAGTCGGTAATATTCTATCCATTGAGCGTGACTGAATGCAAAAAAGGATGATTACAATTCTTTAATTCAGCTGAACATAATGTAGCTGGATGTATTCTCTCTGCAATGAATGAATGTAAGAAGCTCAGTGACTAAAATGCCTTCATTAATTGGGATTTTCACGGTGCATAATCAGTTTGCAGATGTGCTTCTGGCAAGCTTCAGTAGCATTGTTATTTAACTGTTTTGTGTTTAAAGCTTTTCTAATGTTAAAAGTACTGTGTGTAGGGACACCTGGCAGTTTACAGCCCCATCCCCCAAAAGACAGGGTGTTTGACAAGCTTGGATCGAAGAAGCTATGGGTCTACGGTGCTGGAAGAGAGAGGCTAGAATCGTCAGGTAAGCTGTGTTCACTGCATCTTATATTCTGTGTGAGTATAGAGTGTGGTTTGGTGCATGTATGGATTAAATGGTGAGGTGTTTAATTCTGGTTAACAGCCCCTTCAGATGCTGTCCCTGGCGGCCACAGGAAGAGAAGTAAAAACATGGAGAAGTGCACTCCTTCATCCAGTCGTCAAGGGAGCAGGCAGCAACCTCTGACCCCAACAGAAAGGACGCAGCACCTAACAGCAGGTGAGGTTCACATCTACTGTGAGTAGACAGGAAGCAGGACAGGAGAAAGAAGTGCACTGTCAGACGGAGCGATGGTTAGACAAGTGTAGAAAGACAAAAGAGAAAAAAATGCATGTTGAGTGATATTGATGTCTACTTTGCATGTTCTGATTTTTTCTGATTTTTAGCTCCTTTATACTTGAGAATAATACGTACTCCTAATTTATGAATTAGATCACTTCAAAATATTGCATGAATTTTAATGAGCCTCATTCTATGCTGCGTACACCATCGCTTTTGTTCCCCTTTTTAAATTTTGCATAACCCACATCAAGGCCATTTCCAGGATTTTTAGTTGGATCACCCCTGACTCCAACTCACGAAATCTCCCTGCCCCCACCACCTCCACACAGACGCACACCTACACCAGCACCGTCCTCACAAAATGAGTGTGCGTGCTCTGAAAGCTCATTTATGGATGTTTCTCCATCGCAATAAGCTCCTGTGCTGCAGCCCTGCCCACAGACAGAAAGTAGTCAGTTCATTAATGGTAATGTGGCACATTAAATAAAAGTCACAGGGACATCTCCCGGGCCCAGGGTTTGCCACACAGTGGGCAATTAGAGGAAGTGATTATACTGTCGAGAGGTTCAAATGTGCTCACTCATTCAGATAGAGGTGCCTCTTTTCTTTGAGCTCAGGCCTATCGTGGAGTTTAAGGACTCAGCGTTTCTGGCACGCACACATGAATTGATGTGACTTAAGGTTGAAAAAGATTTTAACCCGTTGGATACAGGGTACATTCAGGAACATACTGTCAGCTATTGTAACACTGTTCTAAGATTTTTTTTCTTTCTGCTTAAACAAAAGCAGAAAATCCAAAAGAGGATGGAGGTAATATCTGCCTGGAAAATAGGTGTCTAAGCCAGTTCCATTTTTAAAGAAGTTTGTACAGAGCTGTCATTTCATGTGTGACAATTTTGCAGTAAACTGGTGTTCTAGTGATTATGTTGTTTATATTGTTACATTCTCATTAAGGTATTAGCATAGCAGAGCTATTAACAAGAGCTACAAAAACGTCAGCGCAGGAGAAATTACTGTTCACGTTTGGCAAGCAGCGGAATTCATTACAATTTTGCATATTGTTATTATACATTTTTATGTGCACATAATCAAATGAACTTGAATGACATTAGCCACATGATGAAGACATTTAAAACAGATTTATTACTCACTCTAATTAGATTCCAATCATTATTCTCTACCCAGTCTTTGTGGTTAAGTCCTCTGTGTGTATTCTGAAAGACTTATTCACGTATTATATAATTTGTGCACTGAAAACCCTAAACTTCATCAATATTCATGTGCAACAATGGATGTTTGAAAGAGAGAATTTACTCCTACTTAGGTTTAAACTGACTTGTTTTTGTTTTCCTCCATGATCTTTTATTTTAGATGAGTTTAGTTGCAGTCCTGCCAAGGAAAGTTCAGGAGCTTCTCCCACAACAGCAGAGTCGCTCTCTGGCTCGATCTTGCCAGGTTTGTCTTGTGACCTGCAGGTCTGTAGCAGCTGGGAAAGTAATGAGGGGTCTGAGCCCCAGCTCACTCTGCAAGAGGAGGTGTTCACTTTCTTATCCCAGCCACATTCACCCAAACGAGGGCAAGGCCAGGGTGACCAGGAGAAGATGGAGATGGGAAATGATGAGGTTCAGAGCAAAAGTGGGAGGCGGCATGATGCCCAGCCTGAAGATGACTTTATCGGCAGTGAAAGTGATGAGGTATGTCTCCTCTCGGGGAGAGACTCATGCACACTCTGTACACATCCACACACAAGTGAGTGGCATCTTACAGTATGTTTCTCTGGCAAAAATAACAATCTGCCTTAAGAAAGCAAATTTGTGTTACATTACACATGGATGGACGAGCACCAGATTTCAAAAATATGATTTGTCCATTTTAAAGGAGACTTTGTCATTTTCAGGTTCATTCTTTTACTTTGGGTTACTAATAGAATAGTTTTAAATGCTTTAATGTTCAAAAAACGCATGATTTTTTCCTCATACTGTCCAGTGCAACACTGTATTCCCCCTCTGCCTAAAACACTCATGTCCTTATCTCATGTCCCAGTTTGCTCTGATCGGTCAGTTCACATAAGCTTGAGCAGGCACTGCTCACCGTATCGGCAATCAGCTCTGTCTGCATTTTAGCTTCCAGTTAGCGGCACTTTTCCTATGAATATCACCACAAGAATCGCTACTACACCAAAAAAAACAAAAACAAACCGTTCCCGGCATCAGTCCTACTTCTCGTTATTTAGTGGGCTTCAAATGAAGCTTAACATTCACATAGTTTCTCTCAACTGTCTCTCAATATGACAACATTAGTCCAAAATCGCCCCAGACTGGGAGTAGCCACATTAGCCAAGTAACATGCTAACACCTGATTCAACAATCGGAGATACAAAATAAACAGTAAAATTACATAAGACATCGCAAAACTGACATCTTCCAAGTTTGAGTCGGGTCAGACTGACAGACAGTATCGATTCATTCTTGAGCTTACACAGTAACTGGCCCTTGTTGATAATAAAATCTGTTTTAAAATTCACACATCCTTGAGCTTGTGATGTTACCGGAGCAGTGTGAAGTGAAAAACATACACACACAATTCAATAGTTTTCCAGCTGTTATGAGGGATTCCTTATAAACTAAAGTTAATCCACTGTGTCTTGACATCCTCAGATGGGAGTAGAAAAAGACTTTTGTGTGGATTCTTGTAGCCAACAACAGAGCAGCTCCTGTGTTTAGCGTTTAGCTTTGTAGAGGCTCTCTGAACTAAAATGGTTAGCACACACAAGAGTTTTCCACTTGTTATGGGGATGTTTACATCAACATTAAACTTAATCCACTCAGCTTGAATGTCCTCTGATCCTGGGCTGTGCTTAACTCTTACCTTTGACATAATGCAAGCGGGTCCGGTGCCTATGAGAAAAACATGGCAGAGGTAGCTCTCAAGCCATAGGTGGAGATACTTTAAAATGGGGGGCAGTATTATTTATATGGGCATCCACTTAACATAAGAAGGAGGCCAAAGTCTGAATGGCTTGCTGAATCCCATGTTTTTTGACCTAGCAAGCCGACAATGCTGCACTGCAATGTCCTAATTCACAGTTTGTGGGTTGGGAGGCACTCCTAAAGATATGTGCACATGCACTGAAAAGTCCCCTTTAAGGATGTATCCTGATTTGTGTTATCACGTTTGAATAATCATGCCTTCAGTGTGATTTGACTCAGTTTCTTTGATTCAATTTAAAATTTTAATTGAAGTGTCTCAAAATGCACACAGCATATTTTGTAGTTTGTACTGTAAGATTTCATAATGCGCATTTAATTGTATGCAGTATACTTTAACTTCAAAGGTCAGTGGGGTTATTTATTTTTAGATAACTTATTAATGTCTCTGAGTCATATAATAAAGAATAGTTTTTTCTTAATGCTGAGCAGGAACATTGTAAAGATAACTATCTTCAAAGAAATGATAATTGCTTTTACTTACTTACTTACTTATTAAAAACTTCATAATAAGTCTTCAAAAAAAAAAAAAAAAGTCTTCGTTTTTGTTTTGAAGCTGATTATTTTAGGTTTAAGATAATTAATTTTGCATCAAAGTAGTGTTTCCTTTGCAGAATTTTTACAACAAAATCTACCCTGATAAACTCAAACTGAAGAAAAAAGGTCGATTTGAAGTCAAGCAGGAGAGAGAAACTACTTTACACTAAATGTCAGGTTTTGGTATCAGCAGCTCATGCACTCTCCCAAGACTCACTATTTTCTCCTAAAATTGTGTGCATGTAAAGATGTAAAGTCAGACCAGGGTGATCTGCTAAAAACCTTCTGTTTAAAACAGCTCCTGTTTGGAAAAAATGTGACCTTTGTAAACTACCGGTATGGTCCTTGCTCTCCCGAGTTGACATTTTTCTTCCAATTTTGCATTTCTGTTTGGCTGGGAGAATAGTTTTATATCTGTATTCCCCTCTGTTGAATGTGTAAAACCTTTTCAATTTCCTTGGCTGCCATTTTACATTGTTTACAAGCCAGACGTAGCTTATTATTAGCTTATTATCAGCAATGCCTCCTGGAACTACATCTCGAAACCAAACAAACAGAGAAGGAGAATGCTTTTGAGCTGCTTTTGGAAAGCTAAGGAGAAACACACACAGGTTGTGTGTCTTTGTGTTTAAATGATCATGTAGCCTTTTCAAACACTGCCCTAATACTGAGTCTATCAGAACACCTTCAATCATAACAAACACCCACATAGAAAAGCATTGCCCTACACTAGTAGAATATAGCGTACAGAGTGTTTCGTTCTTTCTTTCTTGTTTTCTTAAACACCTACTGTTTGAACCAGGACCATGCATCTGAACATTGGATTTCCTGACTGTAGGTGTGCGACAACCACTGGCATGTCTATCACTTCTTAAGATTGTAAACTTGCTCTGTTGCCATTGGTATTGCTATGCCTTATGTAGCTTATAGAGTTCATTATTTTTCTCTCCACGTGTAGGACATTCTGCACTCCACAGTCTCTTTAAATGTAAAAAAAAAAAAAAATCACAACTGCAACTTTTTAGGGAATGTCCATTGGCATGCTGGGAAAACAACTGACTTAATTCAGCTTCATTGTAGAAACAGCTGAGTTTGAGAGAAAATGCACACACCTCAAAAAAATGCAATATTTCAGGATGAAAGAACACCAAAAGATGTTAAATGCACTTCTTCAAGTCAACACATTGAAATCAGGTGCCATCACTTTGTATGAGCTAGGGTTAGATGGTGGAGAAAGAATCATGTCATTCCATTCTGTAAGAGCAGAGTAAGGGGCTGTGTCCACACAATGTTTTTTCTTTCAAAGTGCTGCGCTTTTTTGCGGCCACTCCAACCATTTCAAGTTGAAAATCTCTGAGGTTTTCAGAATAGTGCTGAGTGCGCCACTGTCGCTCTTTTTCAGGCAACCAATCTCATACTAGATTTGGCGGGACTCGTCATCTGTCACCCTGGTAACCAGGAAAATAGAGGAAAAGCTTGATCTGGCTGTGTCTGTCTATTCTGAACTTTATCTGACAGGAACAATCATAACAGAGTAAGAAGCCCATTTGTGTGAGCAGATCGTCCGTACACTGAATGTTGCTGGAGAGTGTCGTACTTTTATCACCCCACGCGTTGTAAGCTTGTCGTCAGCCGTGCTGTCAACCTCTGTTACAATAGCGCTAGCTAATGTCAGTCAAAACCAACGTGCAGTGTTCTTTTCTTTCAAAACACAAGCACTTTAACCCAGCACTCCCAAGCGCACTGCCACAGTTTTCTGCTAGAAAGAAACGGTATGTGGACACGGCTTTAAGTGCTTTGATCTAGTGCGTGAAAAAGCCTACAGAGAGATGAGCATTTTTATATGTCCTCGCTTCACACCAACTTTTATGTGAGATGGTCATTTTGGAAGTGACTATTCTTCAGAGGGGAAAATAAAAGAGCCACACCTGTATGTACAGTAATATCCGAGAAAAACACAGTTTTTCTAAGACAGCAAGATGGCTGTTCCCACTGGTGTCAACACAATTCATATATTCGATAACCAGAGATCTTTCAGGTATAAACTACACTTCAACAGGCTGGAGTGTGCTGAAATGTTTTGCTGTGATGGATTTTTATGATGGCTGATGGAGCAAGGCAATGTCTGGTGGAGCACAAAGCTGAAAACTGCATATTACCTCAGATATGCTGGAAACATACTGTGGGATAACTGGAGTTATTTTTGTATCTGCCCATTCATCTTCCCCCAAATTAGCTGAGATAAGTTCATTTAAAGGTTCCCTGTGGATTTCTTTTCAACCTGTAGAAGCACTATAGAGCAGTTTTTCTATTAGTGGGTCCCTTTTTTTTCAGTTTCATGCATGCCAGAGGACACAGATGGGTGACACAATACATGGTCCTGCCAATGGTGTCACACTATTCTATTGATCTCCTGCTGGATTTAACATACTTTAAAAAGAGGGAGGTTTATAATGAAGGAAATGGATTCAACACACATGTCAGACATCAAGGATGAAATGTGTTTTGATAAATTTCTTGTAAACATAACTTTTGTTTGTTTACAAGAAAACTCCTCAGGGTGCCTTTAATACTTTAACTATTCTCTCAAAGGTTATGTTAGGCTATTTATAGTAGCTTAAACACTTTGTTAATGCTGTGTCTCACTGGCCAGAGTCGAACCACCTGCCAACAAGAAAAACCTTTTTAAAAACAGTAGGGTACTGTTGGTATAAATAAAAGAAAATCAGCACCAGCCTGCTGCTTTAGACTTCAAACCAAAACAACTCTGTATGGCAATATAAACATCACTGAACAGTACTGTTGATCAGATAATCCGCTCTGGGTGAGGCACAGAAGAGTTATTTTTAAAGGGACTGAAGGGACTTTTATTTATACTAGGATTTTTGCTAATTTGCAACAACAAAAAATACAAAAAAAAAGATTTGTTTTCTCATTAACAGCAACTGTGGCAGGGATGCATGGTCAGGAGATGTGTATGTTTGATTTCAGGTGTAAATAACGATCAACATGCTACGCAGACACCAATTAAGTAATGAAGTGTGCATTGTTTATTAGCAAATAATGACAAAAGATTCAATATATCATCAGGTAAGGTCACCTATTTTCTCAGTGTTCATGAAACACATTTTGTTGTCACAAGTTCCCAATCACACTGCCCTTTGAATGCGGGAATCATGCGCCGATAGTCCGCCTCACTGTCTGTGTGAAAGTTACAGATAAGGGGAGGGGGGGACCATAAAATCCAAAGTCCAAAAAGCAAGCAACAAAACTGACAAAAACAGGCTGGGGCAAAACCAAAAAGAACCAAAGAGAAAAACAAAAACCAAAAGAAGTACAAACCAGAAGCTCAGGGAACACAGGCAGGAATCCAGAAACAGGAGGGCAGAAAACACGAGGAGCAACACAGAGACACCGGGAAACCAAACAGACAAACTGACAAAGAGAGAGGGAAACACAAGGATTAAAATACACAGGAGGCTAATCAGGATACTAATTAGGACAATTACAAGGGAGAGAAAACAAGGGAAAGACAGGAAATAACACAACATAACACATGAGGATGAACCTTACAAAATAAAAGAGGAAGCAATAAATAAACCAAAAACTAAAACCATGACACATTTGATAAATTACCATTTAAACATCAGCAGCTGAGATGACTCATGTTAAACTATGTTATGCCATGTTTATGGCTTCCAATCTGATATTTTATTTTGTGTCTTGATGACCTGATGAACAGGACACCAATTTCAATCTTCTTTTTTTTAGTGCTGTAAGAAAGAAACAAAATAAAAGAAAGAAAGAAATGAATTATTTACATTATTCTGCTCTGTGTACGAGGCAAGACACAGGCAATTAAAATTACTTGAAATTAGACCACCATTCAAAATCAATAAGCAATAACACCCTAAACTAGTTCAAATGAAAGGATACAAATGAAATAAAATACAAAAAGACAAATATATAATAGACCATAAATACAGTTGCAGTTACAGTGTAGTAATACGTTTAAGATGCTTCAATCTCAACAAAGCGCAAAAAATGCAAGAGAAAAACCAATCACATAACACACACCCACTTTACGAGAAATCAATCCACTCCATACGTCGCCGATGTGTCACAGCGCGATAGTTTATCACAGTACATTATTTGCACACAAACATCACAGAGACCAGCAACAGCCACGGATATTCGCCATGAAGGGATGGAACTGGAAAACAACATTAAACCCACTGCTGTGAGAAGTGGAGCCGATGGTTACGCACTGTAACAGTCCAGCACAGAGCAGAGTAGGAGAGAAAACAGCTCTCCGTGCGCTAAGAGGCATGAGGGAGAGCGCACAGTTAGAGCACCCCGAACAACAATCACTCTGAAAAACAAACACTCAATACAGAGTGAGTCATTGAGATCGGCATCCATAGCTAGAAGTGAATGAAAGAGCAGTAGGAGTTAATTGATAATAACAATAGTTAGAATAAGTTCTCTTTGAAATCAAACATGTTAACATATGCATGTAAAGTATTTTAAATGTTTTTTACTCAAACCTAGCTGTACCTTGTCACGTGATCTGCTACTGCATTACACTTTGAAAATGAATATCACTGAAACGTATTATTCGCGCTCAGCTTTCCTGTGTTCTCTTCACTGACTTGTAACAGCTGGGGTGTTTCTCTCCATGGTGCCTTTTCCTTGCCAGAGATGTTTTGTACCTTTTCAGGTGCAATAGCTTTAATGTCTTTCAGAGCTTTTACTGTCGAAATTATCAAACAGGGAAACAACAGTCTCTGATGTTAAGCTTACTGACATAGACATTGCTTCCATTAAACGGTTTCACTGTTGTCCCTGACAAGAGATAACAAAAAGCAGCTCTGTCACGTTATCAGCAAAAATTCATAAAGGACCTCAAGGTCTGTAAATTCTTAACAGCAGGGTTTGTGGTGTGCCTTTCAACACAGTGCGGATATATTCGAAGGAGGCAAGATCACCACACAACTGTTTGCATTGAAATTAAATAAAGCAGCAATGCCATCGTCTCCTTTCTTTCAGGTTTACAAGCATTCATAAAATGAAAGCTTGGAAGGGCTGACTCAATGAGAAGTGATAAACTGCTTCTGTTATCTATCCAGGCTTCAGTTAAACGCATTAATTCCAGATTATATGTAGTGGTAAGATCAGTAATTAAAAAGTATTTGTTGGTAAGAGATTTAATATTCAGCAGAGCTACCTTTGTAGAACTCATGGGCAACTTGACTGAAAATGTCAAGCTATGGTAACAGATTTCCAATCTGATAACGCCCTGTTGTAGTAGTTCCTGGAACATCATAATCAAGTTGCTTCAGGACTAGGGCTGGGAGATATGGACCAAAATTCATCTCTGTATTTTCAGGCTGAATGGCGATACATATCTTGGTAGTTTCTACAAATTAGGCTGAATGTTCAGTCGTAACAAAAACCTTCCACGTTTGAAATATACAGCCACAAAACATGCAAAGGAAAAAATACACATTATATAATAGGTTATAAGTTAACCTTTTTTGGACTTCTTTGTGTCTTTTGGAGTATAAAAGTATCAAGTAAGTCCATTGTAGTTTGAGACTATTCAAATTTGCTGTCAGCAAACGCTATGATCTCAAACTATACCTTGTTTCTGAAATATATTGATATACCTTAAAAAGTTAAAGTACTGCCCAGCCCTATCCAGAACCATCACTGAAACTGAGCAATCACGTTTTCTTAATGTCACAGCTCAGCAACTCAGAGAAAAAGACCAGAAAAATACGTGCATGGGAGAAGTTATTCTTCCGAACACGTGTTTAGTGTTGTGAAAGGTTATATTTTAACTCTTAAGTGCAGTATCGTAGGCAACTAGACTTGTTTCAGTTTCTTGAAGACATTTCACCTCTCATCCAAGAGGCTTCTTCAGTTCTAACTAATTGGAGGGGAGTTGCAGGCTTTTAACCTCTGTGTGGGAGTGTCCTTACAGAGTTGTTAAGGACACGTGTGAGCTCTGAGTTTCAGAGTCATTAGGGCCACTTGTGGGTCGTTGACTTAACTGGCCTTCATGTGGGTTGCTAGGGCTAGGTGAGCCCAGGTGTGAATGGTTGCTAAGCTGTCTGGGGAGAGAACTCAGTACAGCATTGTAGGTGGGTGATAAGTAATGTTGTAGCCCCCCTCCTCTGTTCAAAGATGGTCGTTCCAGTTTGACATAGATGGATTATTTTACTCCTCTTTCAAACCATCTGTCTTCCCTGGCCAAGATGTCTTTGAAAAGACAAGTTGAAGTGATGGTCCTGGAGTATCGTTTATTATGATGATCCAGGAACAACACCAACACCACAATATCAGAATAACCGAACAGATTAGCCAGATTTGACGATAGAGCAGAGGGAACAATTATCCTTCTATTACCTATCCAGACAGAAAGAGGAAACTACTGGCACACGCGGTTCCAGCTTGTCCTGGGAACATTCATTCGTGCCATTGTCCCTGTAATCTGGACACAACTGTGTTTTGTGCACAACCAGTTGTACTAACTACATGATTAGGGGACGAAAAAAGTAGAATGTGGAATGGAGGAATGGTTGAGGGGTATGTTTGGTCCCAGCGGTATCCAGCTCTTTCATTTAGACAGTAAGCTCCAGGAGGGAAGTGAAGGGGGAGGCAGCAGTGACTGGTGAGGAGGAAGAACTGAATGGAGTTCGAGGAGGTTGAAGAAAGTGAATCCTCACAGGTGGTAGTAGACATGTGTGATGGAGACTCACTCTCTTGGTTCTGACATCCCCCATGCTTTAAAGTCAGGTCATTTCTTCAGGCTGAAATTGCTGCTGTCCACAGAGGTTTCTGGTGTGTGGTGTTGTGTCTCATCTTGTTTTGATTCCTCTTGGCTCTTGTCCTTGGCAGAGGGAGCAGATGGGTGATACAGGAAGTAAAATGGATTGGAGATGAACAGGTTATCTTCTGACTTGTTGAGGCAAATTTCATCTGCTATATCATACAGAGGTGTTTCAGCAAAAGTAAAAATTGTCAATATAGAGTGCACTGCATGAAGGGTACATGCAGTTGAAAGCCTAGTGTTCAGTGGTGTCAGTCAATCTCTCGACTCCTGTTCTGATTGGTGGTGGGTCATTGATGAACAACTTGTTAATCAAGGAGATGAGTGCGTTCAATAAATCAGTAGTCTTGTTTCATTGCTTCTGATGCTGTTTCATAATGTCATTAGTCCCAATGTGCACTATGATGTTTT
This sequence comes from Pagrus major, assembly GCF_040436345.1. Taxonomy (NCBI): domain Eukaryota; kingdom Metazoa; phylum Chordata; class Actinopteri; order Spariformes; family Sparidae; genus Pagrus; species Pagrus major. The sequence goes on along the minus strand of NC_133220.1, from coordinate 17,671,723 downwards.
TGGTGGTTGTGTGCGCAGCCAGACTATGTGGGATACTTTCTATTATGTCAGAGACCAGATCCATGGGAAAGCTGTTTGTTTTAGTGTTCACACTACTTATGCCTTTTACATCTTTAATAGCAAAGTCAGTCAAAGACTGTTAGAGTTTGAGGCCCAGTTAGTGTTTCTTGTAGCATTTTGCTTTCAGAATTACTCAAAGTCTGTACCCCGCTGTGTGAGGATAAGAGGTTATCCTGGTCATCTGACAGAGATCCACAGTGCTGCAGCAGTGGTGCAAATCAAATTCAACTTGTACGCTTGCTTGTCAGGAAGGTTGCTAACTCTCCCTTTTTTCAGCTGTCCAAGGCTGTGTCCTACTAAGCACAGGGGTTGATGAGGCTCTCTGCCTGAATGGTAGTGCAGGCCAGCCAGTAGCATCTCAAATCTTGGGCTGCTGGGTCCTGGCTGTCATTCGTCTCGCCATGTCCCAGGGAAGTGATTTATTCTTTGGCATCAAATCTGCGAGGAGTAGTCCTCTCCTGAACTCTCTTGGTGCATGACAGACAGCCCTCCCTTTTTTAACTAGTCTTGTTGGTGTTTCTTAGCCGTATGTTAGCATTCTCTTGTTGTTCACTGTTTTGAGTTCAAGAAAAAGTGATATCACTCCTACACCGTCCATTCACTTCCACTTTCACTTTTAGTCAATGGAATTTAGTTTCAAGCAGTGCACAGCAGCAATTTTCTGAGATTTATAAAAGTCATCCATGGAAAAGGAGGGCATCTTTCTGGTAATGAGTGTCCCAACCTCCATCCAGTTTACATGGCAATCTGTTAAGTAGTTTTTGTGTAATCCTGTCGACAGACCAACCAACAAGCAAACACGAGCGACAACATAACCTCATTGGCAAAAGTAATAATTTAAGCTAAGTGGAGATCGAGTGGCAAAATGTCTGTGCAGTAAGAAATCATTCTCTGAGCATGTGTGAAAGAAAGTAAAATGTTTAAATGTTTATCTGTGTTGGCTTGACTTAAAATCAAGTTTAAGTTACTAGCAAGGTAAAGTTTGTAACATGCAACATATTTCTAAGGTTATGGATGCCAGCTTTGCTCAAATAGTTGTACAGCATTAAGTGCAAGACAGGCAACACAGATATTTTAAAATATCACCTAAGCTTTGCAGTGTTATAAGCTTAGCTTGGTAAACCACATCTTCTGCCACCCTGGCTATAGTGATGAATCAGAATGTGTTTAGTAGCCCTCTGACACAAGTCGGCCTGATTTTGATTTTCATTCATTTGTGGCAGGTTGCTCATTTCTCAACTCGGGGCAATATCATCTTTCAAGGTGTTGCATCAGGTTCATGCAATTCTTTTGAGCAAACGTTTGTTCTTAAACATAGAGAAATATTAAAAGGAAAACAAAGCAATGAACGCTCACTGTCTGAACTACTCTGAATCATATGAGATACAGTAGACCGAGGTAACGTTGGTTATATTTTCAGGGAAATGTAGTTATTTTAATGCAGTAATAACTAAAAGAATGGAGTATGCAGGAGTATGATAATAAGCTGCCGTGACACTTGCACTCTAACGCTAGCCAAACAGCTACGTGCCCTTAGCGCACAGGCTGCTTCACACACTTTTACACGCACACACTGCAAACCCACATGCCCACAGCCACACCCATACCAGGCTTTTCAATAATACATGCAGCCCATTGTTTATTCACTTGCACTTACGAAAATGATAAAGCGTGGAAAGAAAAGAGAAAACAAATAACAGATGGAGCAGATGAGCTAAAAAACCTCAAGGGGCTTATGATAACCCTTCACCCCAAAACAAAGCTCCGAGATGAAAGAAAACACCTCAAAAAGAGACAGCAGAAGGAAGAAATAAAGCGATAGAGAGATGTGCAGTTCTGAAAGAAGCTTCAAGCAGTTTAATTCATGAGAGACAGAGAATGTCTATATTATGAATTTAGGATTTGCTGGCAATCTGGTTGTAAGTATTCTGCATATTCTGCAATTGTAATCCTCTGTATCCCATATGGAATCGATAAAAGCTGCTCTGAACATTTTGAAGGTACAGTGTTAACTCAAACTTTATATATCTATTTGTAAAGATAAGATATGAAATTAAGTGATTCATTACCTAAAATGTAAAGAACAACACCATTAAAGGAACGCTCAACCATGGATTTATGTTTTGAATATGAAACATTTACCACCTGTGGGCTTGAATGGTGGCTCTGAAAACTTTTATAGCGTTCTCCTTCGTGGGCAACGCAGCTGTGGTCAGCTTTGATTCAACAGTTACAGTGTTTTCCAACCGCGACCCAATTTCACTGCAAAAGAAGAAAGAAACTTTCTTTGTCCATACACTCAAACCAAAGCAATCATATTTTCTCTAGTACAGCCACTTGCCCAGCTTTTGGATGCCGCTAGCATGCTTTTATGTATGCACCTACTACACTCACATTTGTGTGTGGCTCTAAGGATGGTCGTTTGGTTTACCTGTGTTGTGAGTGACAGAAGTGGTTTTTGCTGCAGGAATTTTTTAATAAAGTTTCCCCGGATGTTTTTTATTTTCCCGCAGTGAAACTGGGTCAGACTTGGAATCCATTGTTACTGCTGCGGATCCAGCTGCCGTCCTCAGAAAAAGCAGCAAGTTACAAACTTATCCGAATCACGTATCTTTTTCAAGCCTACAGGGATGAGTGTTTGATATTCAAAACTTTGGTTTTCGGTGGAGTGTTCCTTTGATGTTGAGGGAGAACCGTGCACTGAGTCTGTACGTACAGTGTGTTATGTAACCTGATTGGTAGGCGACAAATTTTTAACTACATCACTGAGTGTTAACTTTGAAACTGAGGGTGGGAAAGATTAGCAGACTTAAGGAGAAATGCCATTAGCCTTTTTAAAAGAAAGGTTAATTTGAAGCGAAGCCCCCAACACCTGGTCAATCCCAAAGACTGTGTGCCATCTCATTATCATGTTTCATTAAGCGCACATCAATCTAAAGGGCAGAACACAACATCAAAGTTGTTCAGCTAACACCAGAATTTTCCAAACAGACTGCTATATAGTCTTAGTCTAGTCTTAGGTCATGACTAATCATCTTTTCTACAGTGCCAGTCATTTTAAATAAATATTTGCTCACTTAGTCCCTGTATTTCTTTCAGGATAAGAGCTACACTACATTCCAGCATCAGATAACAAGTGAGTCCAACCCTGCTACTCCTAGATCTCCCAATACAACTTTTGATGTCCATCCTGAGCCTCAAACAGCACAAGAAGAGCTCAGTGCGGCTCCCACCAGTTTGCAGTCTCCACCCAGTGGGAGAGTTGAACCAGCCGGGATTGTCCCCACACGCTGCCTCTCGCCCAATGCGACAGCCAGCAGGCAGGAACACAGGAAGTGTGAAGGGATAGTGAACCGGGAAGTGGATGGGAACAGCAGAGTATCACTTTCCCGGAGACTTCTGCAAGAAATCAAATTGGATGACACACAGCACAAGGTACTGCTTCACACCAGGCTTCATCCAGAGTGCTATGGCTCTATATAGGTTTTTTTAGGACAAAGAGACAAGCATATAAATGACTATTATTTTGCACCTCATAGTTAACTGAATAGCTGTGGATTGGCCATCACCCCTAATTACCTCCACTCTGCAATGCCCATGTTTGATGCTACATTATTCCCACAAAAGACATTGCCAAATTGGATAACCTCTCGCTGTGTCAACACTCACAAAGCAAACGTGCTCATTATTTATCACGTAGATGTCACATTCACCCGCAAAAACAAGCTTGACATCCCAACAAACGCCTCCTATATTTGCGGCGGCAAGCTGACTTTATCAATTTGTATCATTAATGCTTTTTGATTTAACGTTTTATGTCATCGTTGAGGGAAAGAGCAAGAGTAAGCACACTGTTTTATGTCCTGGCGAAAAAGATATAATCTTTTAACTACAAACATTTATGAAATATTCTAATCAAAAGTGTGAAATGAAAGGGGATGCTCATAGTCCGAATAATCAAGGAGAATTAACTACAGAGGTTTAAGCTTCATTAAGTGCATGTTTTCCTTTTATGGCTGGCAAATGTACTTTATAGTCTGAGTCTTAGCCACTCTAAAGAATCCCTGTAGGCAACTGTTTCCACCAAAAATAAAAAGCTTTGATAAACACACTATTCACCCAACATCAAACATCAGACAAACAATGTTATTGAGTGGATGGTGAAAAAATTTAACATCTACAACAGCAGGATCGACCAAATAGCCAGATATTATTGTCATAAGTTGGCAGAGATCACAACAGAATAAAAAAAAATAGAGTGAATGTTTTGATGTTTTTCTTCCCTCAAAAATTGATTAATGCAGCCTAGTTAAATAAACATTAGTTTGATTAAATTCCATTGGAAAGTGTTTGTTTACAGTCTTCAGTAGATGGGCTTGGTTCAATTCTCATAATTTACAGTTACAATTATATTCGTCTTCAGCTGGGAGCTGCCGAGTGAGTTTTGGAGGCCTCGTGGCAAATGTGCAGCTTATTAAAAGCTCAGACTTTACTCCGTCAAGCTGTCTCGCCTTGCCCAAAATAATGTGTGGTCACTGCTGATTTGGACAGCTATGGAGGACTTGCGAAAACGTTTCTAATGCCGTGCTGCGATGGATCAGACTTTGGTCTGTTACAAATTGAGGTAGGCCGCTGCTCCGGTTGAAAAGATCCAGGATCAGAGGATAGTCAACTGGAAAGATCACAAGGCCTGATGGGAGATCTGTCACTTGGCTGCTACTTTCTGCATTTACACAACTCACTGCTGAGACATATCCCAGCATCCTTCATCAGTGCAGCTCCTGACTGTCGATTTGTGCCAACTCCAGCAGACAGCATGCAGTGAAAGCTTTGACTGAAAGGTTGTCAAAGAAATGTGACAAGGAGTTTGTTTCCCTCCCTGCAGCACTGCTTTACTGACTGCCAGTGATTCACCACCAGGGCAACAGCAGGTTTCCTTGCATTTTGTCACAAATCAAGTTAGCATATTGCTCCATAGATCCACTGTTAAAAAGACAGTTCCTTAGAGGGTCAAAACAATGAATTATGTGCTGCCCTGAGCTCTGTCTGGGACTACTGTCTGCTCTTTTACCATTCACACTACTGTGTTGGTTGCACAAAAAATTGCCTCAACTTGGTGTTCTAAGTGCAAGGCATTGTCATTGGGATTACCTCCACATAAGTCATTTCTGTTTCATGGTTTTAAAGGAAGAAGAAGACAACAGTCTACGAGTTCATGGGGATGATGATGAGGAGCTTCGAATGCTGGCAAGTCTAAAAAGGGAGCAGGAGGAAGATGAATGTAGAGCCTCGGGCTTCAGTGCATCTCAGATCCACCAGTGTAACGTTAGCATCAGCGTGAGCAGTGACGATGCCTCGACCTGGACCCACATCTTCACGGTCTGTGCCGCCATACTCTGCGACTCTTGTTCTTTTCTTTTGTTGATTCTTCGCTAACTACTGACACTTATGCGCAGCTCATCTACTATTTACAATAATAAGCAGGTTGTCTGCCTTTATATCTCCCATCTGGAATAATTTTTCTGACCCTGGCTGATCCTCACCCTTGCTAATTTCCATTTCAAGCCCCCAACTTATGCTACCATAAAGTGCTAATGCACCTCGTTCTCCAGCGTGTTTTCTGCATTACAAAAGATTATGGAGATAGAAACACATTAATTGGCCTCTTACAGCTTTTAAACATACACTGGTATAATATCCACCGTTCCCCCAGTGACAAAAAAATTATTTAGGTCATTTGAAATTATCCCCAGAAGTCTTTTTTTAGAATTCAAAGATGGTATAGTTTGCTCTTGGCTATTGAAGGTCATGTAGATCTATGGGCCATTAGCATAAGCACAGTGCACTTATGAAGAGAGAGCACTGCCCCGCCTGGTCCTACTGGGTCCACTGAAGGATCCCCTGTGAATACATTAATTACAGATGCTCGAGGTATAGGCTTGTTACCGTTTCCACACATGCAGGTATCTGTTAATACACTGAGATTCAAGCAGGAAACGATGAATAGCGGTATTACCGCAGGGATTATCATCTCATGGTTCCTTTTTTTGAGGACACAGCGATGTGGTCACCAACAAAAACATGTATCTTTATTAGACCTTGCAGCAGTAGGTAGAGTTTTCCACAGGGACGGGATGAGATTTACATCTGACTTCATCAAACCCTGAAGTGATGTTTTCAGAATCAGCTGCAGTGCTTTACAATTCTAAATACATATGGCAACAGCACCACCATCAGCATATTAAGGAAACGCTTGCCAATAAAGAGAGAGGAAGAGAGATAAGGAAGTCATTTTTCAAGTATAGTTTTAGTGGTATTGTTACAAATAAAACTTTAACAAGACTTAAGTGTTTGTGAAAGATAAAAAATAAGAACGGTGAATGGGATCTAGGAAGAGAATCGTTATTTTCTGGGGATCTGATTCCTCCACAAGAACTGACAAGTCATTTCTTGTCCCTGAATACTGTGATTCGAGTAGCCCTGCTGTTGCCTCTGTCTCTGCAGCTGAAGCTGCCGTGCCAGCTCAGATGTACCAGTGCTCCAGTTATCCAGGTCGAAAACAAAATAATCACCTTATAGATCGTATGATTGTGTAAATCCAGATTTCAGACACCTTAATATGTGGCTATAGACTTGATACTGATATTTGAGTAGATTTTTTTCTTCTATTGGACAATGATGTCTGATTACAGATGACAGATTGAAGATAAGAAACGCAAAGTAAAACTCATATGGGTGTCTGTCAGTATAAAATACTCAGCCCCTCTTGGCTCCATAAGTAGATCTCCTTCCTTCATAATGAATTTGTGTCAGCCACAATGAACTCCAGTGGTGGTGTTGAATAGTTGGTTTGACATAAAGGTGAGCCATCAAATGCATCTTTTGATGTGGTTGAAACTTTAATTAAAAGTTTCAACCACATCACTCCTCATAATAGGCGGACGATTTTTACAATTAATTACTGATGAGAGCCACGTGAAGGACTAAATCCAATCTCAAAATGTTTTTAAGGATTTGATAAACCGATCTGGGATTGACACCTTCAAAATTAGAGTAGATAATTGTCAGATTTAGCTGTCCATATAAAAATGATGAGACAGTGCTTCTGCCAGTCAGCGTTAGTGCCAGAAGCTCACGCAGTAGATCATTATATCTTTCCGGTTCAAACAGCAAGAGCAAATTAAGGGGTGGAAACAAGGGATTTGATCTGTTTTTTGATTGTAAATGATTTGTGCGTCCATGACTGGCAGCAATGTGGGTAAGTTTATTTGAAAAATATTAATCTGGAAGTCACCCTGGAGGAGTTTTTACCAAGTTATGTTGACTGCCAGCTCCCATAGGGGCTGGTAAATACAATATGGAATTAATGTATTTCCCGCAGCATAAACATTCAGAGCAATGCAATCAATATTCTGAAGAAGAGTTAAGCAATTATACAATGAAACAACTCTTTACATAAATCAATACTTGTCCTTTAATTTTAATGTCACTCCCAAGCAAGTTTTATCCAGCAACTGGCATTGAGCCAGGTCTCTGTGAGGCCTGTCTGGTATAGTTTCACTTAATAATACAAGTCCAATTTTGAAAGCAAGCTCCTTTCATGTCGGTGTGCAAGGCTAAATCTAAGATATTTCTTCGAATCATGGAAGGGTTATTAACATTAGATATGTTAGGAGAAGGGATGAGATTCACTCATTTATTTAATACTCCTCAGCCTTCGATGAGGCCAAGGCACTTGTACAATGAGGGGTAAACAACAGGAATAGCATATACTGAATAAAAAACAGGAAAACAGTCAGTAGAGTGGAGCCGATCCGTCAGCCATCACCTTGAAACTGCCCTGATAAATAAGGCAGCAAGATGGATGCTAAAAAGGAATTATCTGGCACTAGTGCTGTGTTGTTGAACATCAACGCCAAACATGTCCATGCAGCCCAGGAATACTATGCAAAATGGTTTTACAACCAACTGTTTTGTTTCTCGTTAACAGAGGGCAGGCAAAGAAATGATAGAGTCTAGAGCAATGCTGATCAGAGACAAGTAGAGCTCTTTTAGGTTAAAAGATTGTTGTAGCATCATTCGACCCAGCGTGCAGCATAACAGTTGATGGACAGGGAGGGATTTGTTGAGGGGGAGGTGTAGTGGAGCTTGAGCACCAGAATAAATAAATGTTTGAACATCAGTCAAGAAAACTGGTCAAAGAACAGAGGTACCAGCTTTAACTACAACATTTCTAAAAATGTTTTTATGCTGGAATTTAAGATCATTTCTGAGTGCCCTTACACTTGATTCATAGATACTGAGCATAAAAACCTTGCTTAGGCAGGCTCTAATGATGCGTTCCAGACAACGACAGAGGTTGAAATTTCCTAGTTGAAACTTCGAACATCTGACCTCACCTCACCCACCTTGAGCCAGATGTCAGAGGACAATGGCCGCTGTGTGAATATGGTCAGCGGTGCTGCCATTGTTGGGTGACGTTAGAGAACTGCTCCCTTGTGAAGTCGGGGTAGAAGGATGTGCCCCGAGTTTACAAGTAGGAATTCCAACTTTAAGTGGTGTTCCATTGTACATTTTCTCGTTGAAGGGTTTTTTCGTGATCCAAGTTGTCAGGAACACAGCATAAGAATACCATTCGTAACTTATGCATCTCAAATTAACTTAAATTGGCTGCACCTGCCTTGCGGTTTCCCCTTATATAATCCAAATGAGGGTTTACTCAGGAATAGACCGAAAGAGAAAAAGAAAATCATACTTTTTGGTAGTCCAGATCTCGATAGGAGATTGAAGCCAGGCAAGTTATTCGGATGACTTAACAGTGGGTCGACAAACAAAGCCAAACACACATGCACATTGTTCATAAAGCTCTTGCTAAGTTCACATATGCATCCCAAATAACTTCTTAACCATTTTCTGAGTCATTCTTTTTATAAAACTGATTGTAAATCAATTTTATAAATGAGACCCCTGATGTGTAACAACCTCGTATTCAACATCTATCCTGGGTTTTTCTGAGAGGCTGTACAGCAGTTAGTATTTCATCCAAGTCATCACACTCGCTCCTCTGCTACAGGCAGCCAGTACTTCTGTGTTCGCACACTCCTGACCACATTTTGCTGTCGGAATAAGAGGTGATGTCTGTTCAAAATAAGTAATGTACTTCTGTTAGCAGCAGATGTAACTCTAATTCTTTTAGACCTAAGCGTTCCCTTTGATTCTGCAGCTCATGTAAGTTTAAATGACCATTTGAGGCGCTGGGTTTAATATTACAGATAGAGTACCGAGGTGGTTCAGCTCCTACCTCCCTAAAAGAATTTTCTCCATCACCCCACAGGTAACTCATCATCATCAGCGCACATTACCTGCAGAATTCCACAGGGTACAATTTTGGGTCCTGTCTTATTTTTAGAAGAGGATTACATAAAGAAGGGACTGGAGCACACAGATAGCTAAAATTTACTTAAGCAATGCAGGGACTACGGCTTCAACATAACTGCTTCTTCATCAACGTCATGCAATGTAATAGCCTTTAAGCAGGCACTAGGCTTAAATAGCCTCCTGAGGCTGTAATATGGTCCTTTAGCTTTGACAAGATGGAGAGGGTAATGCTCTTGCTTTTTTTGCAGCTGAAAATTACTATATATTGAAAGTGGCACCATCCTTATCTTCTACCGCTTATATTCACAGCTCGCAAAGAATGTAGCTGTTAGTGTTTTAAAAGGCCCCAATCACACATACAAGCCAGCTACAATCCTTTGTTACCCTACAGTGGCTGAGTTTCTGAATAGATTATAAGATTTTACAGATTTCTTGATCTTGGCTTGTTCACCTTGTTGTTTTGAGCTACTTGCTGCTCTCTCCAATTTTTTTGTTTTTTTCTGCAGTGATCTTTCAAACTGTACTCTTAAGCCAGTAAGCGTGGCACGCAACATAGAAGAGGACTCTTTGTCACGACCTGAACAGGCTGCTCAAGGATTTCCATAAACTGTAGAAGCATTTGATTGTGATATTGTGGCAATGTAAGGTGATGTCCTGGACAGCGGTCTTTCCACAAAAGACATGTTGCTTTTCACCCTGCATTTAAAGCAGAACTACCTGAGAAAAACTATTAAATAACATGTTTTACTTCTGTGGCTCAGCTGCTGTAGATTTTAATTCTACATTTTCATATGAAAATCACTCCTTATGCAGTTTGTATTTCAATTGAAATAAAATCCGGGTATGCTGCAACAATAGCACAATATCCACAACAGTAATGGCCTTTGACAGTTTATCTGTCAAAAAAATACACAATTTCTGTGAGAGACAACTATCATTTGTCAAGCAATCCAGCATAAATAGATGGAGGTGGACATAATGGCATTACTGGGCTGTATTGAAAAAAACATATTTTCATGCCCCAACACATCACTTAATAGTATTTTAAACTTAATGGAAATAACTGAATATTGATTTTTGGAAACATTTTGTAAGTACTGAGAATTGTGTGATATTTTAACTTTTTAACTTTTTCCTTACTGATCCAGCCAGCTAATCAGGGTCACCACTATCAAAAGGAAATGAACCCCCTCCTGCAGTCAAACCCAAGGTAAGCAAGCACATGCCACACACATTTACGACACATATTCTGAGCTACAAATGTGCACAATTACAATAAAATGCACGCTACAAGGCAAGGTCGATAAAGCTTAAGAAAATAAACAAGTCTTGTGTAGTGCTACCACACCTTATGTGCATGAGGGCCAGGCTGTGAAGAGGGTAAAGTCAAGTCAAGTCAATTTTATTTATACAGACCAAAATCACATTCACATTGCCTCAGTGGGCGTTTTTAATCTGTACTGTGAACAACATCCTCTGTCCTTAGACCCTCGATTCAAGAGGGTTGTTCTCTTTAAAAAATACTGACATGCTGTCTCGAAAAATCTAACTTATTTGGCTACTGTGTTGTTAGTAACCATAGTTACGGAAGTATTTCATAAATTTCCTGAATAAAGTGGACTTACATAGCCTGCATTTGTATTTGGCTGCATTTACATGAAACTCGCCTCGAAATTTCTAATCAGATGGTAACCAGTGACTGCAGAATTAAAGCTAAATGTCAACAGTCAGATAGATATGCAGACTGGGGCTTATCTTGCTCACTGATGAGTATAAATAAATTGAGAGTGTGCCAGGTACGGTAGTTTTCTTTTCCCTTAACTGCTGTTGTCATTTTTGCAAGCGCAGATTATTTTTCACTCATTATTGTGCCTGTCAGGCAACACTTCTTATATACTACATGATTAATGTTAGACATAAAGCTGATGGTTCAAGTTATTATAAAACAAAAGCGAGGGTAAGTCTGTTTAGCTCTGACTTTCAGCAGCCATACAAGGAGAAATCCATCATTGATGAAGCAAAGGCCGACTTCTGCTCACTGAGAGCCTCAGTGAATGTTCCACATTGTTTTACCTGCCTACAGGTTAAAACCAGAGTAAAGTGAAAGTTCTAACCTCAAAAAGAAAACATATTGATGAATGGGCTTACATTACTGGAGGAAGCAGAAGAACTTGCAACTGCTATTTTCAATATTTGGGAAAGTGTGTCCAATATCAACTCCAGGCATGTACAATGCTAACATACCTACATACCCAGAAAATCCACCAAATGAACTAGAGGTAGTCGGTACATCAGAAAGGTAAATTAAAACACTTCATCTGAAAATATCCCCTCTCTTGTCTGTGTGTTGAACATTTCATTTTGAGTATCTGAGAGTAGAATTTTGTTTTTAAAGGAGAAACTTTATGCTCATTTTCATTTTGGCTGTCTACTGAAATAGGTTTTCATGCTTAACACACCAGTTTTCTTATACTGCACTGTATCCCCCCTCTGTCTGAAATGCTCTGTTTTCGCTCCCGTCTCCTTAAGGCCTCCTTCCTGAATACCCACTCTCCTCTGATTGGTCAGCTCAAACACGCCTGACCCAGCACCACTCACAACAACAGAGCAGCTGTGCTAAATCGATTCTTACTTGCCAAACTAGCCTCTAGGCATAAATTATGCAAATGTGTGACATGGTGACAGTGTGATGTCACAAAGTCACAGAATTAAAGGCTGGACTACTGACGAAGCATTTGAGTTTTCTGCGAGAGAGGGGAGCTTGTGTTGGTGCCGACTTTGACCTTTTTAATTTTCAAGATCTTTTACATGCACAAGAACCTTTGTACACTTGACGAAAGGAAAAACATCAAAAAGCATAATAGATCTTCTTTAAAGGAAGTTAAGATGGCCTTCGTAGTTTTCAAGGCAAGATGAAATGAAATTATGTTCGATGTGACCCTAATTAACATTTAGTTCAGATCAGTAATATAGAGAGATCGAGCTCTGAGTTGAGGCTCGAGTCAAATAGCTGTCATGTTGATTAAGAGGAGGAGGTAGACACACTTCTTCAGTACTATCATTAATAATACAATATCACACATTGGGAGCGTATTACAGTATGTAGTGCAATCTGAATTCTGGGCAGTCTTTCAAGCACTGCATATTCCTCTGAAGACTCGACCATGGCAGTATATGGATGGATCCCCTGGTTCCCCCTCAGAGGCTTCTGGAGACCCTGCATCGCCTCGCTGCCCGCTGATGCAGAGCCCTGTCTCTGCACATCTACATCTCTTTGTGGGCGTACACATGCGTGCTGCATGTTACAAAACAAGACAAAGGCATTGCATCATAGTTCCACTACTCAAATTATGCCACCACCTCCTCTCCAACACTAGTGATTTATTGATGAAAAGCAAGGTGTGAACACGTGTGGACTCCCATGCACTGAAATATTTAGGTGTTACTGTTTTTAAACTGATTTCAAAATGTTAAATTGATTTCATCTGATCAACAGTGAGAACAAGCGGGACTTAATTTTGGCTTTTCTACTTGTCATATATCGGAGTTAACATGTTCTGGGGCTGTTGAAATATTCAGTGAGGTTATGGTGTGTGATTGGATGTCCACTGAGATGAATATTGCTATTGACAGACACCTCAAACACACTCCCTGACTTGTCTCACAAAGCAGTACAGCATCTGCAGCTGTACTACTGAAATTAGACTTCGAAGCAAGCCCTGATTTACATATTGAAGAGCAGCTGCACAGGATTTGTCGTTGTTTTCTCTCCTTTTCTTTAAGGCGTTGCATTCTAAGACACCCTTACATTGAATTCTATCATTTCTGAGCATCCTGGCATCACTGCAAGGCTTCCTCGCTGTTGAGAGCTCCAGTTTTCTTGACAACTAAAATGCTCCTGTTGTTGTGCTTAACGTTGCCAGGGCTTCTCTCGCATTTTTTAAGCATGTTCCTTTGCGTGTGATACTTGTGCCTGCCTTTGGCTGGCATACAAAATGCGAAACCACACATCAGGCTGTCAGACAGACCTTTAGTGACAATTCAATTGTTTCTACAATAAACACAATTGTGAAATTCAGCACCGTTGCGAGGGTGTCAGACAAACAGAGTTGCCTTGATACTTTGTCAATGGGAGATATTTGGAAAGCTTAATTTCAATAAACTCCACCAAAAACAGTGTTCTCACTGAAATTAAATCAGCCTAATTTATTCCTTTTATCACAGGTTCTACTGTATCTGGATTATAATGACTTTAAAATCTAAGAATTTAATCACTTGCGCCAAGTCCCCGTTAACAATTTGAAGTCCAATTTGCAGCTCTGTAGCAAAGGCCTTTGTCCTCGAAAATTGCTTCCATTAACTTTTGTGCTATGTTCCTGCCGATCACATAGTCAGAGGGGGTTGTTGGAGTGGGGCGCCTTTGTTAGAAAGAAAAATCAGAGCCTCAATGGAGATAATATGCTTGATCACTTCAAAGGCATATGGTTGGAAATGAAGAAATTTCTGATTCCTGCTTAAATGCACAGAAAGATCTGATAAAAATTAATCGGCCTGTTTTTAGGAGTTCATTTCCTCATTGCTTTTTTTATTTTCTCAGGATTGAATTTTAATCTTTGGTAACCAGAGTGCTTCAGTGTGTATGAATAGGTCTATTTCAGCTATTACTCGACTGAAAACCTGCATTTTACATTAATGTTTCCTGCAGGTGTTGAGATATAATCTATTTGATATCGCATCAAACAGTTCTTTGAGGTAGCATCGGCATCTTTGGTATTTTTGCTTCACTGGTGCAGCAAGTTCAAGATACCTTATCACTAAAGATAGATTTACCTACTTTATTATTGTATTTACTGTAATAATACCTGTAAAGATTTCATTGGCATCCATTAAAACCAACATAATATACAAGTGACCTTTTATGTGAGTGTTTTATATATGTTCTTGTACATTTAAAAGTCTTCAATTCAGATTGCACCATATACTGTAGTACACTCATAACGTTAATGTGTGATTTTGTATTATTAATGATAGCATTGAAGAGGTTCATCTACCTCATCCTCTAAATCAACATGATAGCTATTTGACCGGAGCCGCAACTTGGAGCTCCCTCTCAGGTACATTACTGATCTGACCTAAATGTCAACTAGAATCAAAACTCAAGGTCCATCTTAACTTCCTTTAAAGGAGACATACTGTGCTTTTTCATTCTGCGCACCTACAGAAGCTCCTCTCTCCATCACACATCACACTACATCACCATCTTACACATTAGTTAGCTAGTTTGGCACGTAAGAATTAATTTAGTACAGCTGCTCTGTTGTTGTTAGCGGTGATGGTTCAGGCATGTGCGAACTGACCAAGCAGAGCAGACTGATGGGTTATTTTTTTTTTGTTTGTTTGTTTTTTAGCATTAAAACATGTAAACCTATTCTAGTAGTAACCCAAAATAAAATTATGAATCTAAAAATAAGCTAAATATGTCTCCTTTAAGTCCATTAATATGATTTTGTCAATACTGCATGTGCATAGGAAACACACAATACTGTGGTTAGTGAATGCACTTTGTTTTCAGAGAGAGTAACGTGATCAATCATTTGAGATGAGTTGAGATGAACGTTTGAATTGCCTGCTGTCAGTTGAATATCATACAGAAGAACCTCATTAAATATGCCATGTAGTGCTTTTATGAGATGTTATGTCCAGAGGCAAAAAAGATGTACACGGATAATTGTAACTATGCAACTGATGTATAGCCTAAAATGATTATGAAGTCTGTTTAACAAATGACATTGCTTCCCAGTAGTAATTCATCTTGTGGCGTTTTATTTTTTTAAATATTTTTTTTTCTCGGTTCTTCTACCCTGCAAAAGAGCAGTGTATTACTTCACTGGCAAATGATTGATGTACAGTTGTAGCCTGTGTGCTTCTCAGCACTGGCAAGATAAACTCATTTAGAGTGGAAGGAAGTCCTGCTCTCACAGACACAGACAAGGTTAAGACCCCTACTCGGGGCCAGAATGCGGACACTTGGAAGTCACAGCTTGAGTCAGAATCTAATAAATGATCCTTCAGGTAAAACTGTGAGGCGGAGAGGCTAAGTGTGCAGGAGGATGTGGCTCAAGGACGATGGAAGCTTAGATGGGCTTCTGAGAGCTTGCGATGATGGGACTTCATTGTTAAAATGTCATATAGAGGCAATTTGATGTGCAGAGGTACAGTAGGAGGATGGCGAATGTAATGGCATGTGTTGTCATGACTATGTGCCTTTATGGTCTTTTCCCTAGGGAGTGGATGGATGTGCTCAGCCCTCCTATTATGCCTCCCAGCCAGCAGAGAAGGTCAGGCAACACATGGAACAATCGGGAAAATATAATCGAAGGTACAGTAACCTTAATGTTTGTTCTTTTGCCCTCCAACGCTTGTTCATGTCCTCTAAAGTCAGGCAAGCAGCAAACAATACAATGCTTTAACATTAGCCACACTAATTGCGCAAATGCATCGAACTAATGGAAACATCCAGCAGTGTCAGAGCTTACAAAAATGTCAGGCCTCCACCAAAGACTGCACTCAGCACAGGGGGAAAAACATGTGAAACGGTATCTAATTAAGGGTAAGAACCTCATGAGAGTGGAGCTCTCTGTCCTTCACATAACTCCATAGGTCAAAAGAGACAGGCTCATTACAGGTCTGCACCCCCTAGACACATCGACAAGGTTAATTGACGAAACCTTTTCAGTTTACAACATCATTTTTTAAAACCTCTTACACAATGTGTCTTATAATTAGTTTTCATTATCGTCGCCGAAGTTCTGATAAGATAAAATGTTCCTCCCGGAGCATTCCATAACCTTTTTAGCATTTCACTGCCTGTCAATTTAACAGCTAAATTCACACGCTTTAAAGTAGTGGGGATTACAGGGAATCTCTTTACGGCTTTATAATGTGGTACAGAGGCCTGGGTGTCTTAGGTCTTGATTGATGAGAGAAAAAAATGGCAGCGGCGGAAAACTTTTAAATCTACCTGAGTCTCAAGGTTACCCCGCCATTCACGCTGCTCATTTTATTCCAGTAACAGCTGCTAGAGGTGGCCCTTATTCATATACGGCATGGCTGAGCTACTATAGAAAACACAATGTACATTTACATTCGTATATATTTTTTATCTGTGCAATCTTAATTGATTTAAAATCACTGCAGCACTCTTATCTATGTATGTTTTGAACAATTTCTTCCAAGTGCTGCAGAGTGATTTTCTTGCATTATTACAGGAGAGGATGAGTCGGTGAATGAAGGGGATGACGACGAGTATTTGAATCTGCTCTATGATCCGTG
The DNA here is from genome assembly GCF_040436345.1 of Pagrus major. Classification (NCBI taxonomy): domain Eukaryota; kingdom Metazoa; phylum Chordata; class Actinopteri; order Spariformes; family Sparidae; genus Pagrus; species Pagrus major. The sequence goes on along the minus strand of NC_133220.1, from coordinate 17,654,953 downwards.
CCTCAACTGCTATTTCGATCCAAAGACGGGGAAGTACTATGAATTAGCTTGAATCTAAAGCTCGAGAGAATCCAAATTAATAAATCAGAAGTCATTGACGGCGGATGAATGGCTTCAGGATTTTTTTTTTAGGCCATGCTTATTGATCAGTAGTGAAGAGCCCATTCACAAAAGCCCTTCCATGTTGCTGCTTTTGTTTTTGAGAGACTAACGGGAGCTTTGTGTCACCATAAGTAGCATCATGCTAGCGTGTAAAGGAGTGGGGGCTCAGTAAATCAGATACATGCTTTTCGCGAGAAATGGAGTTGTTGCCCATTCAGTGGCACATCTGATGGTAGAAAGAGTCTTTTCAGAAGTCTTGGCTAGCAAATTAATATGTAATCCATTTGAAAGAACATCCTGGAGCTTCTTTGACTCAGAAGATTTCTAAGATTGAAATGTTGCCAGGATTTGTTTCAACAGTGTAGGTCATTATTTTCTTTAGTTATCATAATTTGTGTTAAAAAATTTTTTTTTTTAAAAAAGTCATTAAAAATATGCTGATTTGTGTTTATATTGTTTGAATTAGAATTTCATTGAAAGTGCTGCTGATTTCATGTGTGGCCTTAAATTAAAATGTCCAGGTGCTGTTGATTTTAAGGAAAAGAGATACAAGCTCTGTAGATGTATTATTTTTAAATAAATATTTGTCTATGTAAAAATGTTATCAATATGACCTTTAAGGTTTGTCGTTTGATACTATGTGTTAAAAAATAGGGCTGTTCGAAAACCATATTTTGAGCTTCGGTAGTAATCACCAGAAAATATATTTGTTGCTTTGCTCGGAGGCGAGAGGGGGTTCTGAGCAAGGACTCAGCCAGACAGGCAGATTTTACAATATCGTTGTATAAATAGTTATTTGTTATTGAATAAAAAATACTTTTTCCAAAAAGGGGTGGTGTGATTTATGCATGTTTGAAATACAGAGAGTTTTGGTTAAACGAGGTCCCATCGACTGGTATGCACTTTCATACAGGGAGCCCTGATAAAGACCTGATGGACCATTGTGTTGACTTTTTTTAATGATTGCCCTTTTAATGATTTAGCCACGACGGTAAAGGCTTTACGGATTTTCCTTCCTCGTTTCTTGATATTTTCTTTTTTGGAGTGCCTGGATTTCCTCTGGTATCACATTATTGCGAATGTGTTGGCTTGTGTTCAGTGACTTTTTTTTCTGTACAATCATTGTCTGCAGGTAAAAATATCCTTTTTTGGTGTGCTCAGTATTTTTCTTTTTCTTTTTCCTTGGTTTAGAAAAAGATGTAGTGTCATTATTTTGTATTACAGTAGTATTGTATCTAATTTGACAACCCTACTGTATTCACAGTTGAAGCTGTAGCCGGGCCTGTAAATGTAACCGTCAGTATCGACAGACGGGCAGCTCACGGGGCTGGCAGGTCTTTCCATCAGTCATGCCAAAACACTCATCACACCTGATGAGCAGGTGATATGAGATTGATTCATCGTTTTCAGCCTGAGAGGAGTTGTTGCTTCACAGTGGCAGACAAAAAATGAAACAAACGAAGAAAAGAGAATCATTCTTCACACTGTGAATCCCAGTTGTTTTAATCAAACAGTACACCAACTGGATCACTGGACTGAGCATTCAGCCAGCAGACAGTGCTCAGCTCAGATGGTGATCTATTTTATCAAACACTGATATATGGAGGGTGTACGCAATTATGTTACATGAACTGTCAAAGAAATTAGTTAATAATTCATGCAGTGTTGAACAAACAGGAGCTCAAACAATATTGTGTCCCAAAATGCATTTTTGTCAATAACAGTGATAACCATGACTTACCAAAACAAGATCTTGGACATACAAATGAAAGATTTAGACATAAAATTATTTATTTAAAAAAATGTCAACATTTGTATAAACTTAGATGCCACAAAAAACTGGTTTTACAAAGTTTTCCCTGAGGAATACACATAGTATTAGCTGTGGGAGCCAGCCAGCTAGCTAAGTAGCCATAATACGTTTCATAGTCTTGATTTTTAAACAAAGATCTTAATGCTTTCTCTTAAAGCACAACCTTAAGGTGTGTTGACAGGTCTTGGGGAGTACCACTGCATATGCAGCTGCAGCTGCACTGTGGGTAATGTAGGCCAGGTTTTGAAAAAGGAGAAGTACATTTGGAATTAAAAGGCGATATTTCTGGTTCTTCCGTATCCATTTTGATCATTTGTTTTCAAGCTGTCCCTATCGAGTCCAACAGTGTTACAGGAGTGCAATGTTTTACAGAGGCCTGCTTTTCAAAACTTTGTGCCTACATTTCCCACAATGCAACTTAGCCACTGAGTGGCATCACTGAAGGCGAGAGAGATCAGATTACATGCAGCTTCCTCTGTTTCCAGATATGCAGCTTCCTCTTTTGCCACATTGCAGAAGTACTGAACACAGTTTAATCTGTAAAACTGGTGGGTTTACCCTTTAGACGCCTGCCTGTAGAAATCCTTCCTGGGAATATTTCCAAGGGGATGATCCACTAAAACTTACTATTTTCCCGACAAAATAGTCGAACTTGAAGGCAGCTATTAAACAGCGTGTTTCCACCTGCTGTCAAAAAATATCTTTTTTTTAATGTAATAATGCGTCTCGAGAAGACCACGTGACACACGACCAGTCGTCACGTGACGTTTCCTGCGAGGAGGAAACTTTTCGCAACAGGTGAGAGCGACGACGACGTAAACAAACATGGCGTTTGACTCGTCGCGGTGACAAGTCGGACAGGAAGCGTTCGTGTTAAGTCGTTTAAAGTTTCCCCGCTAATTCGGGGCTTAATTAGAAATCGACTGGGCTGTAATGTACTGAGCTGCGGGTCCATAATGATAGTAGATGAACTGCTCTGAAGTTTCTCAAGGATGTCAGCACAACAGGTAAATATGTGAAGACACACGCTGATGAGAGCCATTAAGTTCCCGCTGTACCTGTCGTCGGTTTGCAGAGTGGACTGTACAGAAATGCAAACTCATCATTGTCGTTAAATCCTCAGATGCAGGCTCACAGTATACTGTCGGCTGTCTTCCTGCTTTCATCACTTCGACTCTGTATGTGTTGACATCATGTAGCCTACCTAAAAGTCAGTGATGGGGATTCTCTCGATTTTAGTTCTCAACACACAGGCTGTCATCATTTAATGGGATTATTAAGACTGATGCACTCTGCAGAAAACGCCTCACATCTACTTCCTGTGAAAAATGACATCCTCGCTCTGAATGTACTTGATGTTATGAGGCTGTGTCATCTTTTTATTGCACTATACTCACTATTTGATAGATCAGCCTGGAATGATTCAGGATGGCAAAGTCAATCTCAGGATTATGATGTGATCATTTAAAAGTATCAAAAGTGCAAGTAAAAGTCAATTATGCATATATTTACATGTGCGCACACTACTCAAAATTAGTTTGGGATGTTGGCATATGGGTGCATATATGTGTGCACATGGGTGTACAATAAAAGTCAAATTAAATGTGTCGCATCATTTTTGGGGACCAAATGTATTCACAAAACCAAAAAAAGAAAGTTCAGATATGTCACAGAATAAACAATCAAGTGAAAAACTAAATCATCCCAATACTCCTAACTCATTTTGAGTAGTGTATACACTTTGTTCAATATGGGTTGGCCAATAAACTGCATTTTCTTGGTCTTCAGGATCATATTTTTTTAACTCTGATTGACAATAAAACAACACAAAATGTGCTACTTTGCCTCTAATGCAACATGCAGTCTGCAGAGTCACTAGTAACTAAAGTTAGTTAAAGTAAAAAGTTGCAGAAAATGGAAATATTTATGTAGAGTACAAGTACCTCAAAAAAAGTACAATTCAATTTCAAATTAAATTTAAAAACTTTATTGCAGACTCACGGTCCAGATAAAAGACAAGACATTCCATAAAATTACATTACATTCAAACACACAATAAAAGATCATAGTTGAAAAATAATATCCATCAATGTCAGACAAAGAGACAGCTGTACCAGTGTCTCCACAACTGGGATTGGTAGCGTGTAGTGCTAAACCTTATGTTTGATCAAACCAAGATGATTTCATTTACAGACATTAAGTCAGCAAATGAATGTAATAAATTGATTTAAGTGTGCAGTATGCAGTAATGTGCAATATGCTCTGAACAGAGATAACATCACCCCAGCTGTACACATACAGTACTTGAATATATGTAATTAGTTACAGTCCTTCAGTGCTAATAGGGATGCAGATCTGCTGCCTTAACAATCGATTATTGGCATCATTGATAAAATATGAAATACACTGGACGTCTTTCCATTGGTTTTTAACCACTATCATGATATTTGTTCGATGCAGAGTCAGAGAGGCAACACGAGGAGGTAAAAGAACAGATAAAGTAAAAACCATGTTACTTAAATTGTATACTAGATTAAATAACACAGATTCATGACTTCTTTTCAATTGCAGAGCTTCTGTTTGTCACCATTCAACAACTGGCACGCCAAAATCCAACCTGAGGCAAATAAATGGCTTAATTGGAATTATATCAGTGTGTATAGGATGGTTTTTTTTGTATTTTTTTAAATAACAATTCACAGGCATTTTAACAGAAAACATTTCCTCCTAATAATATTTTGTGTTTTATTTTGACATGCTTGATAATCAAGTATTTGTAATTTGTAACAGGGTTAGAGTTCTTTCTATGTGTTTTAAAATTATATATAAATGTCTTAATCACAGATCGAATCATGTACATATGTGGTGATAAATCCGGTCTCATCACAGTTGTCTGACACCTCCTCACCGGTGTGATTAATTGTTCCTGTTGGATGTAGCCCTTTTGTTGCCGTGCTCCAAGTGAATCCTAATTATCACTACACACACCGATCTTCTCACACTCTCCTCCTAACATTACCTATGATGTAGTGCATAGCTCTGATTTTAATGCTTTAGGCTTTTGATCACAGTTCGGATGCGAGTGATCATTTATTGTCGGGCATGCATTGGTTTTCGTGCCTGGTCGGGGATTCACACCCCTGCTGTGGAGCTTTTGGGTCGTACACCAGCGTGATCCATAACACACTGCTGTTCAGCTGTCATATCTCCTGCCCGTATTTCCTTTTTATCTGAGCCACACATCATGAATTGAGCTGTAAGGTTTATGGGCTCTTTAACTACCCCACTGTTAGATCTTATTGGATTCATTTGTCGTTTTAGGCCGGGTTAAGGCTTCACCCTGGGATTATTGCATCTGTGATCTTCGTCTCTGCGGCGGCGATCGTTGCTGCTGTATTGATCATCCGAAAATACTGCTTCCCAGTCAAGTAAGCACACTTTATTAATGAGCCTTAATGAGATTATTTAATATTCTGGGTGCAGTAAAACCACCTCCCCCTGGTCTGTCACATCGCTTTATTTCAGTGAGGCGACATACAGATATTCAGTGCTGAGGCGGCTGGAGGATCAGGGTTCAGCAGTGACAGAGGAGGATGGCGACAGGGGGCCCTGCACAGTTGGAGAGGAGTCAGACGAGGTCAGTGCTTCATGGCTTCCCTGATAGTAGCTTTCACAGTCATCTGTCCCACAGTAGAGGTTGACACAGCTGTAACCTTCCTCATCACACCGCATGTCATTTGTAACTTCCTTTTTTCCCTTGTGACAGGATCTTCTGGAATAAATCTCCGCCTGAGATGCCGCTGGACTGAATAAAAAACAGGTCATTGTGGATTTATTGTGTGGCTTAAGGCTGCAGCTCCGGATTATATTCATGATTAAGTAATGTTTTTATTATCTTTTGATTATCAACTAATCATGTGGTTCACAAAACATAAGAAAACAGTAAGAAAACATGCCAATCACAATTTCCTACAGCCCGTGATGACATCATCGAATTTATTGTCAGTCCAAAACCCCAAATATCACATTTAATATGACTTAAGATAAGAAAAAGCAACACATTCTCATATTTGGCATTTGTGAGAGTACGATAACCTAAAGAACAAGATTGGCACTCAGTAGAGTGCATACCTTCACCAAGACCCAACAGTCCCCTTTAATTCGATCCAATATAAAAAAACAAACATATTTATACCCACTAGATCCGAATTTTTATTTGGATCTGACTCAAACTCACTCTTTGACACCAGCCATCTGAATATGTGATTTTCCCCCCCGAAAAAGCCATTTCTGGCCATGTTAAAGAAAGTGAGTAAAAACTTCCCAGACCCCTGGCTTCCTTCTCTTTATCCTGATCTGCATCAAAAGTTAATTGGGTCTTATCCTGGGCAGAGACCCATCCTCCATCCAAGTTCTGCCAAAATCGGTTCAGTAGTTTTTGTGTAATCCTGCTGACAAACCAACCAAAAAACCGACACAGTGAAAACATAACCTCCTTGGTGGAGGTAATTCATCAGTTATCAAAAATAATTTTCCAAGCCATTGACTAATCAATTAATCTGTGAGTTACAGCTGTAGAGTGTCTCGGTGCTGTGTCGTATTCATCAACAAGCTGTAGTGTGGTTTGTTTTTGTGGATTTTTATTCATCGTCTGGCTTAAATTTCTATCAGTGTTATTTCTTTATGGTTAATGTGACATTTTGAGCTTTATCTTTGTTACAACTGAGACACTCGTCTTAGTGAAGAGGCACATAAAATATGTATTTATCATTAAGTTTTCAACAAAACTATGATTTCTAATCAGGGTTAGCTACTTAAAATACAGCAATTTACACTGAATTTCTACTTTGTTAATTATGCTACCAATAATGTGGAACGCATCATATGATCAATTTTAGAATCATTTGTTAATATCTAAATCCATGTGAATATTCAAAGCTATGCGCAGTCGGCAATTTGAGGGGGGATTAGCAGGGATTCCACTTTGTTAGCCAAATGACCAAAATGCATCCCCGCCTGTTAACCTGCCATCCCCCATATCTATCCTCTAGCAGCAGAGAGACTGAAGGGGCAGAGAGGTTGTTTAGTTGAATATGGTAGTCTAGTCCGTCTGACTCATTAATCCTTTATCTCACTGAGGTTTGTGCGAGTTTGAATCTGTGACCCCGACCATGAATCTGAAATATATAAATAGTTTAAAGTAAGAGCTCGGGTCTTTTGATGTGAGGTACTTATCCCTAGTCAGTGTATAACCTGCAGTAGATGACCTTCAGGTGGATATGTATTTTTTGAAATACACCTTGCTGTCCGTACAGTTTAGCAGTACATTGTTTTGCTTCCCTATTGGTGCTAAGCGCTGCTTCTCCAAACAGGGGGAGAGCTAACTGTCGTGTACTGCAAGTAATACACTGACTCCAGATAAGTACCTCATACAACCCCACATCAAAAGACCACAACTATCACTTTAACTCTTCTGTGTATTGATAAATCGACAGTGCTGTTCTAGGTGCTGAAGTTGCAGATGTATTTGTTTGTCTTGGATCCATAATATTTTCTAAAGTCTAAATTATGAATACTCAATTCCACAGTATACTGTATCGTCACCTATATCCTCTATAGAGTAGCGTCACCTTAATGATCAAAGTGAGGAGTAGCGCTGAGTAGTCATGGAAAAGTGAGAGGATCACAGAGACACACTGTAGCTTGTAGTATTCCTGTAAATCTTTCTGTGATCCTTCAGTTGCGTCTGCGCTGCTGAAAAAACAACGCCAGACCAAGCCGCCTCTCTAACAGAATATTTCAGGAGACATGACTGACGATCTAGTTTTCACTATAGATGTTTGGTGTAAGGTATCCTGCAAGAATATCTTTTGGGAGTTGTCCATAGGTGTGTGTGTTGGTTGGTAGGTAGTGTTGGTGCAGGGGGGGGTGCTCCCATTGGGCCATTTAACCCTGTGTTAGAAATAAAAAAATCACCGCCTGACTACACCATTGTAAAATGACTTCCGGTTATGTGAAGAGGAGGCTAGTGCTGCTGATCCCACTGTGAATCAACACTTCACTGGTCCTATAAAATGCTCTGGTAATTAAACTGAGAATAAAAACGTGTGATGAATTTTAGCATGATAAATCACCCAATCTAGTTTTTTCTCAAAATAAAGCTAGAACCATACTAGAATGGCACTCAGTAGAGTGTATACCTCTGCCAACAGTGCCCTTCAATTCATTCAAACTGTATATATTTAAATCCGCTAGATCAAGATTTTTATTTGGATCTGCCTCAAATTGTACTCACTCATAGATAGCAGCCTCCTAAATACGGCTGATTTTTAAAAACATTTTAAAAATATATTTTTTTAATCAAGATCCATGCATTATTCCCTGAGATATTCACAAAAATGTTAAAGAAAAATGGCCATTATTAAAGAAAATGAGAGAGACTTGCTGGTTCGTCCTTTCATCCAGATCCGCAGCAAAAGTTAATAGGGTCTATTCTGGGCCAAGACCCGTTCTTCATCCAAGTTTTGTGGAAATCAGTCCAGTAGTTTTTATTTAATCCTGCTGACCAACCAACCAACCAACCAACAAATAAACAGACACTCGCCAAAACATAACCTTCTTGGCAGGGTAGCAATCATCTTTTATTGGCACAGCGATACACGTGGATGGATAAAAAAAAACACCTGATTTAAATATTGAAATAACCCGGTTGTAACAATGTAACAGCCACAAGATGAAAATTTGCTTAAATGTGGGTAAATATACGTGAAAGTAAGAAGTCAAAACACTGTTGCATCGTACAGAATCTACACCTTTACATTAATTCGGTATCAGTCTGAATACATCAGAGATGTCACAACATCCAGCAGTTGGAAAGTAAGCGGTTTCTACAAAGCATCACATGGAAATTTGACATTTCAGATGATTTCAAACACCCTAATTGACTCGCAGCTAAAAATAGTCACACTAAGACTGCTGCAGCTATCTACCAGTTGGCCAGTTCCCTTTGAAATATATTTCCCTTTTCATGCTAACATTAACCCACTTAAAGTACATTTGCTGTAGAGTTCAGAGTCCAGTGACTCTTTAATGGACTTCCAGGCTGTGTGATGTTGCATGATTTCTTCTGACAGCTGCATTTGCCACAAAGAAAGAAACTCCACCTGCGAGGGAACATTAATATGTGAACATCAGTGTCACAGGATCCCAGTGACAGCACTCACTGTGGTTTCTCTTTTAATTGGTGTTTGTATGAAGAGGACATTAAGCAATGACATCAGTATGTTGTCCCCCTATGAGTTTTATTTATTTAAAGTTCAAGTATTATTGCAAATTCTGCTGGTGTAAAGCTACTGATGATGGTATGAATGATGTTGATGATTATCACTGTACATTCTGGTGTACGTTTGAGAAATATATATGTTGATGTCTATTAAATATATTCATCCAGTGGACTGTGGATCTTCTGTGTAGTTCACTGTTTTTTGTCTCTTATCTGGAGAGAATCTCTGCTTTATAAGTATTATATAGTTTGAACTACTTGTTTCCTAAAGTTGCCCATTTAAAACCATTATTTGAGTTGTCTTGCTAAAGTGGGCAGGCACACTCTTTACTAAAAAAGGAACAAAATATGGATTTTTTTATTCCTCTGAATACATAATGTGTGATCAGATCAGTAGTGCACATAGACCCTCTGCTGGTTGTGTGTAGTATTACAGCATTTTAGGAATAAGACCTCATGATGCCATAAACATCTGTTATAATGTAAATCCCTGTATATACAACATTTATATTTATATATTATTTAAACGTAATATATATAAAAGGGTAAGTCCACCTTTTTTTACATATCAAAGTGCGTTTACAGGTCCTGGGGAGTACTATTGCATATGTGGATAAAAAAAGTTTAAAGCCTTTTTATGGCTCCAGAGGAAGCTGCATGTAATCTGATAAATTGCCTTAAAAGATGTCACTCAGTGTCTAATTTGCATCGTGGGTAATGTAGGCACTGGAGGTAATTTATCAGATTAGATGCAGCTTCCTCTGGAGCTTCCTAAGTAGCTTTATACTACTTACTTCACATATGAGGCAGTACTCCCAACTCCATGTGTCTGTTACTAGACCTGTAAAAACACTTTAATGTGTAAAATTGGATTAATTTAACAAGCAGGGGAAAATAAACCGGAAGACCGCTGAATTCTGACCCCGTCTGCTTCACCAGCATAGACTGCCACTCCTGCCTGGACGAATACCCGCAAGATTATAAAACTCTCCCTCCAAACCACTGCTGGCAGAACAAAGGAAGAGCTGATTTGAGTTTTTATGGACTTTGGACCTTCATAATAATTGATTTGGTTGAAATGGCATGTTTTATTTGAGGATTAACATATTGTTTGAATTTCATTATGTTAGATACCTGAGTTAATCCTGTGTTAATTAAGGAAATGTCAGATTGTGGATGCATTAATGGTGTGCGTTAAATGATAAACTAATTTATCATTATTATTACCATTATCTTTTGTGAGATACTATTAAGATTTTTAATATTTTCTTTAATCCTTTAAAAAACTCCACCAGCCATCTACCTGTTAATTATCGCAATTCACCCTTGAGTACAATAAACTGTAGGGTTAAAAAATAATATAGCTTTTAAAGCCATTAAAAACACGTAGCCAGTGATGAAGTTTGGGAAAAGATGGGGGACAGACTCAGCCCAGGCACCAAAAACAATATACTGCACCATGATCACCTCTAGTTTGTCTTTTAATGCATTTTAATGTTTCATTACAAGAGCTTTCAGATGTCAGACAGGATAATATTTCATGTATCCAGGCAACATCTAATGTAAGTGCACACGCTAACTGTAAATATGCTTTCAAGTTTTGTCCTTTCAGTGTCCTTAATTTATTATAGTGAAAGCTGGATTACCGATGAGGCAAAGCAGACAGTTGTCTTCTGACCCCTGGGTGTTGTGTTCATTGTGTAACGATGAGTTTGCAGCAATTTGATTAATTCAAATTGAAATGTTAAGAAGTTTAAGGTAATACTTACTTATTAACAGGTAACATAATATGGTCTCGTGGAGGAGCCCCGTGTCAAGATCTACTATTTATATTTTTAACATTTCGGTCAGTTTTATGCTCCTATGATGCATATTCTTGAATAAAGTTGCAATGATTGAACTTAATGTGATGTGCAAATGAATGACAAACCAGCACCAAATAGCACTGAAGCTGATGTGGAGACCTTTGGCAGCCTTCCAGCTATTTAAGACATTTTCCCCCTGGTTTTCCCTGTAATTTGTCACTGTCTGTGAATGTGTGGTTCATTTGTCAAAATATGGCTGTGCAGACCAGCGACTCAATTGTTTCTTGATGATTAAATTATAATAATGACTTTATTATGATCTGGCCACCATAAATAATAACAGTCATAATATCAGGTCATTACTGCCACTCCAGGCAGGTGAAAGCTCAAACTCAGCTGTTCAACCATCGACAGGGCAGACGCTTGCTGACGCAAGGGCTTGACCTCTGCTTTAAAGGAGACATATTATGCAAATTTTCTGGTTCATAATTTTATTTTGGGTTTCTAATAGGCCTACATGCTTTAATGCTCAAAAACACATCAGTTTTCTCATACAGCAGCGCTGTATTCTCCCTCTGTTTGAAACACTCTGTTTTAGCTCCTGTCTCTTTAAGGCTTCACTCATGAATACCCAGTCTGCTCTGATTGGTCAGCTCACACATGCTGGAGCCAGCGACGCTCAACATGTATCGGGTTGGCTCTGCCATGTTTTCAGCTTCCAGTTAGCTTCACTTCTATCGTGAATATAGACATAAATTATGCTAATGTGTGACATGGTGATGTAGTGTGATGTCACAATGTCACAACGACTACTGACAAGGTGTAGGAGCAGTGTTTTCTGTGGGAGAGAGGAGCTTCTGTTGGCGTCGACTTTGGACTTTTTAACCTTCAACCTAACCTAACATATATTAAGCGTAATATGTTTCCTTTAAATGTTGGTAAGGGCTTCATGTGCATATAGCGTTGCCTACATGGTCTTTAATGCTTTATGTCTTGACAAAAGACATGCCACTTCTGTGGAAGCCAATTTCTGCCAGTTAATGAAAAAAAGACATGAAAACTGAGCTCGATAAAAAAATATTTCCATTGTAAGTTATAATTATGACATAATTATGAGATAAAAGGTCAATATTGAGATAGAAAGCCATAATTATCAGATAAAAGGTCATGATCGTGAGATAAAAAGTCATAATTATGAGATAAAAGGTCAATATTATGAGATTAAATGCCATAATTATAAGATAGAAAGTCAATACTATGTAATAAAAAGTCGTAATTATGAGATAAGGTCATAATTATGAGATAGGAATTCATAATTATGAGATAAAGTCATAAAAAGTAATTAACATTTATTTATTAACATAATTTATCTTATTGTGACTTTTTTCTAATAACGTCATCTTTTTATCTAATAATTTCACCTAACCATGGGAATATATGTATATATTTTTTTAATCAAGGCCAACTTTCCATCAACTTTTTTTCTTTATCTGGCAGAAATGGTCTTCCATACATCCTGCTCCTCTGAAGTGTGCGGTGCGGTGGCGCCTGATGCAACGTGGAAACATAACGCCTATCATCAGCTAGGTCATGCTTTTATTTTGAAATCCCCCCCAGCCGCACTACGTCACCTGTCCATCTAAGCGCACCTGTTTTCCAGACATTTAAACTGCGAGCGCCACATGCAGTCTTCATGCAGACTGAAAGTCAACCGCGTTGACCGTGTTCTGTCGGGAGATGCAGTGACTTAAACCAGCGGTGAGTAAGAAAAAGTATGAATAAATGATATGTGTAGCTAGGCCTAATATGTCATGCCCTGAGTAGAGGAAAAGTTTGCTAGCCGCTAAGATAATTTAAGCTAACTAAGCTAATAATGGTGACTAGCAAAACATTTGTCTCCTTGACATGTTTCATGTGTGTCAGTGGAGTCAGTTTAAACTAAGCTAGTTACAATTAGCTATGTGTTATTTTCCCTCATGGCCTAAAGCAGAATAGAAAGTGGTGGCGGCTTCTTCTGTAATTGATTTTGTTAATTGGGCAGATTTTTGTAGGCCAACCCGGAAGTTGGCATGGACCTGGTACCCTGTACCTCCTTAAAAAGCTAATGTGATTGTTGAATTGGATTTTGAAATATTTCCAAATAATCTCTGTGACAAACACAAATTTATGATACTTGCATGTTTTTTTCCAGCAAGATAATCTTCAGAATTCACAATATTATCCCAATTATCATCAATATCTTTAAAACTCTTAAAGGTAAGGCCATTCTGGGGAAAGAAAGTTGACCTGGGAATGAGACTCAACAATCAACTATGTTTCCAGAATCACCTTCCCTAGCTTTTAAAATGGCAAAAAAAAAAAAAAAAAGAAACTGGTGTTTTTATTGCATCACAGACAGGACATACACTTTATTAACATTCCTTAATGTGAAAAACAAACCATTCAGCGAACTGAGCTGGACAGTGGTCATTGAGATGGGAGTGCAAATTGCAGGTGTTTGCGGGGCCAGACCCCTTCCTCTGCTGGTTCTGGGCAGGTGGGCATCTCATCTCTCTGTTGCTGTTAAGTTTGATTCCACTCATCCCATTTAACTTTTTCTGGGAGATGCAATGCACAAGCCTAGCCTTCGTCCATTGGGACAGGCCTAGAAATACATCAGGAAATCAAGACTGTATGTTGTCAAGCTAAACAGCTTCTTTAAGTCACTCATATTAGGATATTCAGGATTATTCCAATTGAAATTCACCACGAGTGTTTTTATCATGACAGTATCTTTTTTTTTTGTCCCATCCTTAACAAAGAATCAATATTATGTATTGTGATGAAACAGGTGATTTACACCTGTTATTTATTGTAGTTGAGGGTTTGAGTAAAATCATTTTTATTTCTCTATTGTCAGTTTATTATAGTCTGCAGCATTTTTGGGGTATATTGTCATTTTTATGCTGATAAGTACACACATCAGATGGGATTTACTAAGATTTACATACAAATAGAAAACTGTTTTTCACATTTACAATTTGAAATATGAAACCACTCATTGTTCACCTCAAACAATGTCTCTTGCTGCCTGACACTGTCCCATATTTCGCATTGTCAAAGACAGAAACTTGATCATCTAGCTCAGAGGGTGTGTGTGCATATATGTAATGCCACATCCTGGTTTTTATGTAGCACAAGGGGGAGGAGAGCTGACAATTGCAATGCAAATCCAAAAACCTCACCCACAAGGAATAGTTGTAGGAATTATCAGTGAGTGTGTTCACAGATGAGGTGACAGCAAAGCTCTGCTCTATCTACAATATTTCCAGCTGACAGGAAATACTTGAAGTGCATTTCAAAGGCCTCCTCTCTTCCCTCTAGGAAAAGAAAGCTCTCATATATATTCCAGATATGAGATATCGAGGTGAGATTTTAACTTTTTTTAAAAGCGGAAAAAAGGTAGTTTTGCTTGTATGTCTGCAAATCTTCATCTATCTGCTCTCTGTGGTTGAAAGCTTCTTTGCACCTCCCTGCTGTAATTGCTGTCCTCCTAATAACATGGGGAATCTTCATCAATTCCTTTGACGTACAGGATAAGGCAAGAAATATTCTTGGTGAGCTCATTTCTGCTTATTACATCTTAAATCCTCAGCTACCGCTTCTCATTTCATTTTATTTGCCACATCCTAATAACACTGTCTCCATTCTTTTATTTTAGGGTTTAATTATGCAGATCAAATCAAACTAAAATTGAACACAGGTAAATCCAATTACGGTAGATCTCCTCTTTATAACATTATACAACTTCCACATTAACTGTATGTGTGACCGTCTTCCTTTCAGTACCTTCAGCCACATCAGCACCTGAGCCAAAGTGTGGCCTCTCCAGACTCTGCCCACCCAATCATTTTGCTTTACATATCCAGAGCGGAGCAGCTAATGTTGTCGGACCAAGGATCTGTTTCGAGGGTAAAATGTACGTGTGTTAATATGGATGAACCTGAATTAACAGTGAGATTAGTGACTATACAGTCAAACTCAACCTTGTTGATGTCTCAACAGCATTATGAGTCATGTGTTGAATAATGTTGGATCGGGACTGAACATCGTGGTGGTAAATGGTGAGTAAAATACTTGCACCACTGCACTGTATAAAACAAGTTTTTCTTTCTTTCTGTAGTTGAATATTTGAGCTTCAATGTGTAAAATGATGTATGTGCAGAGTTTTCCCATTCATCACACAAAGTGTACATTTTCCAGTAGTTTGGAAGCTAATCCTGGTCCACTATTCAGCATATACAAGTGTGATTATGGAAACTTGAAGCTTACAGTACACATTCAATGAAGTAGGAGAAATCTTGTGTCCAGCAGTCAAACTTGTTAAATGAAACGTCATGTGGCATAATCATACATTCTGGATTTTTTTTTAATGAGGGTGAAGGGATAGGGTCCATTTTAAGGATGTTAATGTCGTAATTGTACTTTTGTCAGCAAAAGATAGATACCAATTAGAGAATGTTTTTATGTTTGCCTTATACATGTATGGAGGTGATCTTTGATATCGTTAATAGTTTTGAGCTTAAAAGATCATTGAACTTGGAAACAGCAGTTGGTAAAACAATCTCACCAAAAGGTCTATATAATAACTGTCCTGGAGCTTTCAAACATATTGCATGATCTTCATCAGCAGATGGAGCTTAAGTATTTATTTTATATGAAAGCAAAGAGTTGCTCAACATACATAGTTTATGCAATATTCTACTGCACCCCATGGTGGCGTGGTGGTGAAGTGTAGTCATTGTCACTGTCATTTTAACATCCACAATTCCTAAAATGCTAAAGAACAGCTATCATACAGACCTTGAGATGATCTTTGTTTTGGTCAGTTATTGATGTGTTTTCCATCTCAGGTCAAAATGGAACTGTGGAAAAATGTGGCTATCTTAATATGCAAGATGGAAGTAAGAGGTTTTTTTAAAAAATCATTTCAATCCTGTTTTCAATTTCAAAGTTTAATGAAACCTTAAAATTATGTTTTCTTCTTTCAATGACTAACAAAAGACCCAGAAGACATCCTGGCATACCTGAAGGCAATAAAACCTGGAATGATTGTCTTGGTGGCCTCGTTTGATGATGTGACAAAGAAGTAAGTCTAAATCTCAGTGATTCAAGAACCAAAACGATTTCACGACATGCACAATGACCCTTTTCTTCTACTTTGTGGCAGAATGACAGATGAAATGAGGGAGGCATTTGTTGGAATGGGAAGCACTTTGATCAAGTCTGTGAAACACAGAGACAGCTGGGTGTTTGCTGGAAGAGCGGGGATGGAAAACAAAAGCCTCCATGAAAGGGTTAGTGAGCCTGTTCACTGCAGTTTCATTTTATTCCATGTGTGACATCTATTTTAAAATATGCTAAAAGTACAAAAGGACATGATAATTGATGGCAAAACAAATGTCTTCTTCTCTGTTCACCTGTCAGCAAGCTGTTAATGATGAGAAAACCAACGTTTTTGAAGGATGGCCGGCGTTGGTGGAGGTGAGCGGCTGTTTTCCCAAGACCAATCTGACAGACACTAAACTTAATGGACCTTTGTGATGAACAGGAGGCTATGATGGAAGCTGTGTTGGTCGGCCTTTTACAAACTGCTCTGTATAAGTGATGCCACTTAAAATCTTGTTGAATTTAAGAAATGTCCTCCTCTTTTGCTCTTCCTGGGGTTTCCTTGGGTCTTTGCTCATCCTGAATCCAGGGACAGCAGGTGTTGTATTTTGTACAGATTGTAAAACTGTCTGTGGCTAGTATGCAATTTGTAATTCTGGGCTATATAAATAAAACTGACTACACTTGACTAGTGAATTTAATATGCCAGCAGTTTTATCCCTCTGGGATAAATGAACAATATATTTTCAGATTCCTGGAGGTGGAGGATCATATATTATTTAACTGTCAATAAAAACCAAGAGCATGAGATTTTGTGATCTGCAGTGCCCTCCTTTATATCCAAGCACTCTTTGTGAAAGAACTTCACTGAAGTTGAAGGAAAATGTAAAACAACAGGGTGGAAATACTCCATTAGTAAAGTAAAACCTTGACATTCAAAATCTGACTTCATGCAGATGTACTAGAAGTGTAAAAATGTGTCTCAGCATTTCACTGGTGAGGCTACATTATCTACGGTACAGTTCATCATGAGCAGTTTAGTGTTGGCTCCCACCCTGGGGTCAGGCCCCCTCCAAAGGGTCATAAGATATATGAGATGGGTTGTGAGATGATTAATGGGAGACGAAAGAAAAAATAGCCAATTGCACAATTCTCATGTGAAGAAGCAAATTTCATGTGATTTCACGTGCCATGTTTTCTTTCCACAAGTGGAATAAAATGCATGTGATTCTCATGTGAAAATGAACATTGTTTTATTTTTGCATGTTGAAATTGTAGTTCACATGAGAAAAGATATCAAAGCATGTTAGAAGTTAACAAGGCCAAATGTGTGATTGGTGGAACCGGAACTTGGAGATCTAAAACATGAGAAGGAGCCCCAACTAGACAGTTTCATTTTTTTTAATCTGAAATGTTTAGTGGCCAGATAAATGTGTTGGAGTTTCCCTCTGAAATGTAGTATAAAGTAACAAAATCCTAAATCGGCAAGTAGCTTAAAATTCTGCTTGCGTGCAAGGCCTCAGTAAACGTAGTTACTTTCACTGCTGTACACTAAATACTGCTCCAGCACTTTGTTCTCCAGGGCTTGTCTTCCACTTGGTTGCTGCTTCATCATTGGTCTAAACCAGGGAAGTTTCCTCTCTGACATTCTTGGCATCTGCTGCAGTAGAGAGAGAGGGGAACCTCAAATTAGTATTGAAACTCTGTCCACTGTGAGCCCAGGAGGTGTCTGAAGAAACTCTGATATACCGAGGACATGGGAGTCACCCATGGAAAGAAGGTAAGTTTGTTGATTTTTTTTTTTTTTTCTTCCCTTACTGAAGTCACATTAAGATAATCCAGCAGAAGCATCCATGCAGCAAAAATACTTTCTTGGCATGCACTGTGTTTGAACAGATTAAGAATGAGGTGAGACAGTATGCTTTCTTACTTGTGTTATAACAAATGATATATGGCAATAATTGTTTATTCTTTTCCACATTCTGCATTTGTTTTGCAGAATTTCACAGTTTTTCTGTGGTAGTTTTGTTATTGTTGTCTCTGCTGTCTCTGCATTTCCCATAGACAGTCAGAGCCTGCACCAAACACAGGTCTTTATCCAATAAAAAAAGAGCCTTGCCAACGCTGAAGAGCGGGCCTTGGAGAGTGTTTATCCCGTCATGTCCTATTAATTCTTCTCCACACAATACCCACTGTCGGAGATTTAGCCAAACAGCATGACTCTTCCCTAATCAACCAAACAGCAGCCAGCAGCAGAGTTGTCATTAAAATACCTCGTTTAGATCGCACTATTATCCTCTTTCTGACAATTTACTGTCATCTTTAAAGCTTTGCTTTATTTGGTTACTGGCTGCTGGTTTTTGAACACATCCAGCAGTGCTGCTTCTGATTGTTTGCCCAGATATGGAACAGCTGAATGCATCTAATCTCAAGGCTGTATCCATGGTTGGGTAGTAACAGATTACATGTAACTGGGATAATTAGATTACAAAACATAATTAGAATTATGTAAATAGATTACAGTGATGGAATGTAAATAAGAGCATTTACTCAACTACTGTCCTTCAGTACAATTTTGAGGTATTTATACTTGAGTATTTTCATTTTTCTACTTTCTACTTCCACTCGCGCATATAGAGGCAAAGTTTGTACTTTTTAATCACTTCATTTACTTTATAACTTTAGTAATTACCTCCTTTGCTGCACATTTTAAAATTGATTTATTTTGTCAGTAATCAGACCAAAACAAAAACTGACTCTGATAATTAGAAAAATGCTGAATATTAGATCAGACAATCAACCCCTTGTAGTATACACATAAATGTAAAAGTATGTATAATTTACTTTTTCTCATTAAACTTAAGTATATTTATTGCCAGAAAATTACTTTTGATAATTAAAGATGCAATATGTTAGAAAATGTGTTCAAAGCATTCAAAAATGAACTTTAAGTACATTTAATATTAGATATTTCAAGACTTTAACTCATTTAATTTGTATTGGTGACTTTCACTTTTACCAAAGTTATATTTTGAATTAATATCTTTACTTTTACTCAAGTATGACTTGAGTACTTTTTTACAGCACTGGTAGATTATAGTCATATTGTCTAGGATTGTTACATTTTTTATTCAGTCTTTAAAATATGGCAATTTTGGAATTATGAAACCTTCTCATGAGTATGTTCTGTCAAAGTAGGTTACTCCTCTCGGGTTTTCAGGTAGCCAATTTTAATGGGGACTTTACTAATATGTGTTTGTGTTTTACAGTATAATGATGATAATGGAGTTTTTAGTTGAATTGAAAGCAAAGTACTCCAAAAACTTACACGAGGGAACAGCGTGCACCCCACATGTTGAGCAATACACGACACAACTGTGTCTTGTGTCAGTCCTGTGAGGGTTTTTCTTTTTGATCATCTATAAATGCTGAATAAGAAAAATGTATTTTATTTGCACTGAAAATGTTTTGAGATGTTTAAAGAAAAAAAAGAGTAATTGTGGAACTCCAATTTTAAGATTAAGCAGCAATTTTGTAAATGTTTGATTTTGAACTAATCCAATATAACTCCAGCAGTATCAGGATTAAGTCACATTGTTTTGTAATCCAGTGAATCATGATACTAATTTTCTATAATAGTGATACCGTGATAATAAAAATGTAAATATTGATATCATATTTATACATATATGATAATATTGTTTGAACAATCAGGCACAGGTATAAGTCCGTGTAGATCTTTTATTTATCTATTCATTTGGTTGCCTTGTTGAAGTGTAATAGTCCTTTTTTCCTCGTATTTTGAATGTAGTTTATTTGCCAAAAAGGAGACGAAACACAGGAAACAAAATTAGAGATGAAGTTGACTGACAGCATTTTATTTTAAAAGTTTTCATAGATAACTTCATTATCGTGAGCTTTTTTTTATTTAAAAGCAATCTGACCCACCCTGGCTACAACACACATTATGGAACATGTACATGGAACTGTAACATTATAATAATGTAATAATGTAATGTTTTTTCTTCATTAAAACACATCAATAATTAATCAAACAACAAAAACAGAAAGAATTACTTTATTTAGCCGTCCAGTTTGAATTCCACCGAGCAATAACTCTGGTCTCGACTGTTAATTTTGCTCAAACTCCAGCAAGTAACTCAGTGGGAATCAAACTGGGTTTTGTTTGATCCTGTCATTAATGAGGTGGCAGCCCTCCACCTCCCCAGTTACAGCGCTCGCTTCACTGGACTTGTTTAACCAGAGCTGACAACTCATTTGTCCGTCAGCGTCATAATTCGGCTTTGTGCTGCATTGCTGCCATTTGTTGACGTGACCAAGAGATTTCTATTTGTTTGGAGTGATTTCATGTGTCACACTATATTTATTTTATTTTACACACTTGTAGCACTTCATCTCAGGCATAGACCATGGTAATAACTATGAGATATATTCTGTTCTGTTTGACTTGTTATCGACTTTTTCTGTTGACAGAGAGATCTGCAACATTTTCCAGGTAGAAGCGAGACACACCTGAACGGGTCTGGTGAGAAATCTAAAAATATCCAGTTTGATAATGCTGATTCATACCTGTATTACTTTCAACAACACAGAGTAGCCCACTACACACATTATACACATTATTATCGTAGATCTGATGTAAGAACAACTGTTGTGTCAAGTTTTTGTTTTGACTGTGAAATTAGTGTTTATTTGTTCATTTTATACCTCTTGCTGTGAGGCAGAGCAGTGCTGACTGACACGGTGGCATCCATAAAGTTTATAATTATCAACTCTATCATAAAGAGGTGTAATTTGGTGTTTTGTTTCTTTTGGTCTGGGACGAAGTGTTAGAAGGGATGTGTGTGGCCATGTGCTGAAAACAGCAGCAGGTCAGTTTCCTGCAGAGGTATTTTTTATAGATTCTTACTGTCATTAAAGAGTAAAAGAGTGAGCTTGTTGAGTCAATGGTCCGTTGTGTGGCTGTCAATAAACCATTTAGTCAACATTCTAGTCTGTAAACTGTGTTTTAAAGCGAGGCTGTGTCACTTTGAAAGAAGAAACACAAATGAAAAAGTAAATCCATGAGCAAATAAACGCACCCTTGTGCATTTCAAAACGCTCAGACGTTTTGAAGCTACGGCCTTATTTAACCTCATGTAGCTTTGGGTGGCTAATGTGAGCAAACTTTTGACAGATACTGCTATTGTTTCTCTTCTTGTGCCTATGCTTTAGCATTTACCATCCTCCTTTTAGTGGACACATTGGCAACTCTTAAAGGATAGGTTCACCCAAAAATTGACATTCAGTCATCATCTTCTTGCCCCCATGTTGATGGAAAGTCAGGTGAAGTTTTGTTGTCCACAAAACATTTCTGGAGCAGTGTTGCAGCATTCTCCTAAACACCTGAGGTAGATGGCACTTCTAAATAAAGTGAATTCTCTAAAATTGTATTAAGCTAACAAGTGTAAACCTAATGTCTCTGTGTGTACTCAGAGGTTTGTTCAGTGTTCTCTCATGTATTTCAGTCTGTTTTTCCAATCCCTGACTAGTCTCACACAACCTTAAATGCACTGAACACCTAAGTTATACAACTAATGATAAAATGTCAAAAATATCACACAACCTGGATCAACTGTAGCTAAAACAGGATAAACATACAAACCTCATATATTGCAATATCATTGTGGGAGCTACTTATCCTACCTACCTTTTTTCAGCTTTATTAAGCCTGAAATCTGCTCACTGCTGCTTGCTAACTGTATTACTCTAACCTTATAGTGTACGTATGTTTATATTACTGAAACTGAAAGGTGCTATTTGTAAGAAAAGCTGATTTTTGAGTCTCATTCCCAACTTGTCAAAAACTGACGCTTTGGGATGGCGGCCGACCCGTCTTACAATCCCAAAGCGTCAGTTTTTGACGAGTTGGGAATGAGCCTCAAAAATCAGCTTTTCTTACAAATAGCACCTTTTAAAGGTTAAGTTCACCCAGAATGAAATGTTGCAGCATACTCCTAAACAACTGAAGTAGATGTGGACCAAAACCAAGTCTCCAAAACCCCAAAACCCCAAGATCCCAAATTGATTTATAAAGACTTTATTTACACCCTTTTAAAGCCAAAATCTTCACTGCAGCTGCCAAGCTTAAAGCGTTAGCGTGCACGGTATCTGAACTTTGTGCATGAGCTTGAGGGTGTAAATAAAATCTTTTCAAATGAATTCCGGATCTCGGGGCTTCCAAAAACTTGGCTTACTCTGGACAAGCTGTATGGAGCCATTTTATGGTTGTTGTTTTTTTTTTATCGCTTGTTTTTTTACGTTTGTTGCACTTCTACGTATGATGAGTATTGTTAGTAAGAAAGGTTGCACACAAAAAGATCTTGGTAGCAAAACATATACTGTATGTTGGTTTTCTTTTCAGCCTCAGTAATGCAGACACACCAAACTGAACAGCAAGACCGATCCTCAGAGCTTCAGGCTGCGCTGCTCCTGAGTGAGGAGGAGAGCAGTAATCTCATCAGACCACAAAAACCTCTCAATCCTTTAACAGCCTCCAGGAGCCACCAGGAGCTCCACAAAGAACTGCGGATGACCCACAAGAGGTCGGACAGACACATAGACAGTTGTAAAACACTCGCACTTTGGTTTCATTGTGCGCATAAATCATTAAACTCCTTGTGTGTTTCCGTCAGGAGAGTGTCGCAGGAAGGAAAGAGTGAGCTCCAGAGGGCTTTAGAAAAGAGGAAATGGGAACAAAGGATGAAGGAGAGCAGAGATCAGGAAGAGGCGAGGAAGATCAGATCACCACTTCATCAAGAGCTGGTGAAAAGACAGCAGAGGCTAGAAAAGGTTTGCTTTGGTCATCCTCTCTTTTTTTTCGCATTTTCAATAAAAAGTTTGACACAGTGGTTGACACATGAAATCAAATTATATGTTCTAAGAGCACAACGTATCGTATGATATAAAAATGCTCAGTATTTCCACACAGAGGATAGACATGTGGCGGCCCCTGATTACGTCTATGTGGAGCATCTAGTTGTTCTGCGGTCAACCACTGGAGGGCAGTGTAGACATTGTTTCAGACACTACAACACTCACTATGACAAGACATTCATCTGTTAAGACACTAAATTTATTAAGGCCCTCTGTGCAAAGTAGTTGTATGAACCCAAGCACATAAAGAAAATTAACAATTCTGCTCATCCAAATTGTTTTGACCATTTATGGAACTATGGATTGTCAGGCCTTTAATCTGAGGAAATTACATCTAAACCTAAACCAAAACATCTGTAAAGTGTCCTTGAGGGAACAATGCTATTTATTGTGGCTTCGCATATCAGCTCCAAATATACATTTTAGCTTGTATTAATTCCTCCACAGCTGGAGAAAGATGAAGGACAACAGCGAGAGGGGCCAGAGTTCCTCCGAGTCAAAGAGAGACTGAGAAGAACTGCAGTGTCCAATGCGAGAGAGAAACAAGTGTGATGGCAACGATTTGTCATCGGATGTTTTCTGTGGACAGTCAGCACAGAAGTCCGTTGGGAATATGAACAGGTAATCAGTATTGGAGTTTAGGTGTTTCTCAGCATTAATCATCAATGCAGTCAGTCAAGGAGCAGTTTTTGTCTGTTGTGATCAATATGCTTTGGTAAGTTAGAAATCAAGGTCTGCATTGATAGATTAGAGAGTCCACTAACATCATTAAGTCTATATGACTAAATTATCCTGCTGGATCATTATGTAATGTTCCCACTGTATTCTTCCCCCATCATTGAGTTATTTGTAGTGTTATTTATGTGTCCTGCTGCTTTTCTCAACATGATGGACATTTTAAATGAAAAGTGACAAAGTTTTACTTCACAATTTAACTGTGTGTTTTTTGTGTAATCAGTTTTCCCTTCACATGTCATTGTTTTGTCCAGCCATGTTAGGTCTATTACGTAATGGTGGGAAGTGTTGTGTCATCAATATGCTGGTCAGTAACCAGATATATTTGTCTGATGGGCACTGAAGTCGACGCTGGGAATTATTGTGATTCTAAGAGGACTTATGTGATAATTATTGTGTCATTTGTGTGCCCTCCAATAATATTTACATTAAAGAATATTCAGCAACATTACACGGAGATGTTGGACTGTTTTCTCACACGCAGGCAAAGTGAAAAACATACAGGAAAACAAACAGTCACCAAGTTCTTGTGAACACTTATTTGATTATGAAGAACTTGATTTAACCGAGAAGACTTATTTTGGAAAATAATAGAACAAATTAATGTTCTAATTAAATGATAATCCTATTTTATGCTCATATTCAGATTCATGCTTTTATTATAGGTGTCTACCCGAACATGTTTAAATGCTTTAATGTATTTAATACACATGGTTTTTCTCATACAGTCCTCTAATGCAGCACCTTTATGCACCCTCTGACCTGCTTTATAATAAAAAAGGAGAGGAAATGTCATTTTCTCCAATATCAGACATTTAAATATTCTATAAACATGCTGCTGGCTCAGGCCTGTGTGAGCTGACCAATCAGAGCAGACTGGGTATATGGGAGGGGGGGCCTTAAAGAGACAGGAGCCAAAACAGACAGAGGGGGAATACAGTGCTGCAGCACTGGACAGTATGAGAAAACTGATGTGTCTTTTGAGCATTAAGGCATGTAAACTTATTCTAGTAATACCCAAAAATAAACTTATAACCTGAAAATGAGCATAATATGTATTTGTTTATGTCTAAAAATAAAGCTTTTGTATAAAAACAGAACACACAATGCATAGACAAGGAAGTTTTATTTCATTTCCTGCAATCAGATCTCTGTGGGTACAAATCATTGTATTTTCTTACATCTTGTTCCATAACCCATGATGCATTGCATCCATACATTTGTAGCTCAAAACAGCTTTTACAAAAAAGGATATACAATATATACTTATATTTATATATATAATATACACGTGTTTCTTTATGCATTTAGATGTGTTTGTAATGGGTAAAATAAGCTTTTTTTAATTAAAAAAAAGAAAAAGAAAAAAACACAGCCAAGTGGAAACGAATCCCAGGTAAGGTTCAACATAAGGTCATTACCAAACAAATAATAGCCAGGTTATCAAAGTCATCAACACTGGCTATCTTACAGTTAACATGAAGCCCTTCACACACAGTTTGCATATTTTCCACAATTACAGTCATGTAAATCCAGAGTGATTGCCTTATTTTACTGCACTATGAACCTGATAGTATCAATGACAGATTGAGGGAACTGGTTTTATGTGGGCAACACATTTTTTATGGGTTGGTAAATTATCTCTACAACTAACTAATAATAATAATAATAATACGGCATTATGTCAGGACATACCTTAAATTAATAATGGCATGGTATGATTGATATCAACATTAAAGTGTTTTTAGCCGGTTGTCGCAGGGAGAGTGTAATTTATCTTTTCTACATTAAATATCTTGTCAGACATCGCCATCCTTTATCTGAGCCGTAGATTCATAAGATGACAACATGTTTTAATCTGCAGTAAGACATCCCCACTTCACCTTATGGCTTTAGTGCTGTAGTTCATCTACTCAGGGGGACAGATGTAGAGCTTGTACACTGAAGGCTACTCCCATGGCAGACAGTAGATGTTTCAATCCCTGTGATATATATATGTTTTTTTAGGCTGGCACCTAGCTAAAATGAAGGTGTTTTTCAGCTTGTGCCCAGGTATCAGACATGGATAAACAGCTCAAGAGATTCAACAATAAGCAACGGCAAGAAAACAGACTGAAGAAAAATAATTATTTGAGTTGTGAATAAACATAGTACAGGAGAAATGTCACTCAGGTAGAGACTTGACCTTCATAGTCAATGCAAATGATAAGTCCACTGTGCTGTGTTGTACTTTTGTCAACAACATTACTTCTGGTGTTACTCACTTCACATTATATAGCTCAAAATTACAGTATTACATCATTTTTTTTTCAATACAACAGAGTAATAATAATCATGTGTGTTTATACTAATTGATCATCATTCATGTAAACATATTTAACCAGGTCATGCAAACAGTAGACCAAAACTTCTTCCACTAGAGGTGCACAGCACAGAGCAGGCCGAGCGCCCAGACTGAGATCCCTCCGACTCAGAGTAAGAGACTGACAGCAGGTGGATATTTAGACGTGCCAGCAACAGAACAAGGAGGATGAGCGTGATATGAATGTGATCATTTTCCTCCCCACACGTAGATGTGCACCTTCAAAATAACTCCTCCTAACACGATGGCAGAAGGTCAGATTCCTGTGATTTATGGGGATCTCAGTTTGAGCCTCTGATAACAGAACAGCCATAAAACAAAAAAAAAGAAAAGAAAAAAAGCTTCCTTTTGATTTTCATACATTTTTCGACATTTTCCCCAACAGAAGCATGCAGACCCTCCAGGTCAGAACCACTCTTCACAAACCCAGTCTGAGCCAGAATATAGAGTCCAAAACCCCCAGAATCACCCTCAACTTTCCAACAGAGGATTTAAACAAAAGTAGTAAATACTTAGAAAGACAGAAACACTTAATATGAGAAAGAAGTGATGGAACCGAACATAAGGGCAGGTGGCATTGGCAGTGAAGACATGCCTTGAGATTAAATCTACTCAACTAAACAGCTACTTGGTCAGTGACTGGACTGAGTCACGTGGATGGGTTAAGACATGCAGGAGTAGCTTTCAGTCCTGTTTCCCCCCCGAGAAAGCCTTTTCTTTGTGCCCTGTCTGGCCAGATTTTTTTGGAGGAAGCTGCCAGTAATGTAGAGTGTGTGAGCCAGATGGATGTAGACAGACAGTGAGTGCGGTTAGAGGTAGATGTGATAACGTGAGAACAAAAGTAATGGACAAGAAAGACTCCCTTTAGGCCACTGCCTCCTCTTTGATTTGTAATCCAGAGGCTAGGATCCTTTCTCAAGCTAACATCCAGAAACACTTCCTGTAATACACACACTGTGATATGACCACCGTCTGCTAGAGCTGCACGAAAGGACAACTACATGTTAGGTTGCTTGGGGGGTTTATTCAGGATTATCATGCAGACAGGCCCTTTTATTAAATGACTTGGAGCAGCCTTGTAAAAAGTGTGTATCTTAGGTCAGGATGTTTTTTTTGTTGACAAAGACTTACAGTATGTCTCTCCACGCTATCACCTGCTTGCTGTGGAGGTACTCTGGTGGACACTGCCTGATAACTACTCTGCATTCCTGGCCAGACTGGGCGGGCGGGGCGGGCTCTGGGCGCTCCATGATAACGGGAGGATGTGCTCAGACGCGACTGGCTGGCCTGCAGCAGTAGGTGCAGCTTCTCAGGCTGTCCCGATCCGCGCTGCCCTCGGTGCTTCCACGACGGCCGTCCTCATAGTGGGACACTGGAGATGAGAGCGAAACAGGGGATATACAGTCGGAAGTTAAAGGTGCACTATGTTGTTTTTGGGAAGACATTTAGCTCAGAAGAGAAAAATGGTTACTGATTCATTTTCATGCTTAAACAAGTTAAATAAACAAAGTGACTTCATTTTCATGACTGAATAAACTGAATACAAACTGACCTTAAAGGACATCACAATTTCATACTGTTAAACTTTGTTTATATGTGGCAGACCCTGCCATCTTTCTAGCTTCAACCAGTGTTCTGTTCCAGTGTTTTCCTCTGAGAACAGCTCGTTTATTCAGTTATGGAAAAGATAAATATTTCTGAATTTGTTTCTCAATACTACATGGTGCACCTTTAAAGGGAAATTCTGTTTATTGTCAACTAAGGTCTTATCTAACTTTGCACTCACCACCTCCTTTGTAGATATACAGGAAATCTGACTACATATCGGGCAAAGCAGCCCCGATAAGCTTTCCAAATAAACAACATGTTTGGGAAGTCATTGAAACTGCTTGTTTCAGAGCCTCCCCAAAAGTAAACAGCTCCCTGCCTGGATTAGATATTGTTTCTAACTGCACAGGGATCTACGTCATCCACTTCTGGAGCAACCAGCCGGCAAACCAAACAGCTGCCACATCATCTGCACACTCTGGTTTGTTTACATGTGCGAGGCTGTGGGTTGGTGTCAATTTAGCAAGTGTGCATGCTAGAGAGGTAGTAGCTTACGAGATAAGATTTGTTATCATCTTCTGAGGAAATGCAAGAAAATTAGGCGCAATTGCTGGTAATACAGTGGACTGCTGTGAGGACTGATGGAGTGGGGTTAGTGCCCTGATGAACACTGCAGTACTAGACTCTAGTTGGACCAAATGGACAGCTCCCTACGTGCTAAGACACATCAAGAAACTAGATAACATCTGGCTTCTTGTGCCAAAAAATACATTTGAGGATGCCATTAATGTTTACATCAAGGACGTTACATTAAAACCTGGACACAGTATTGGAGGGAGGTGGAGCCCCATTCATTCCTATGAAAGCTGCTCAGTAGCACATGAACTGAGCACTATGAAATTACCTGGATCTACCACGTTTTGGGGCCCATAGAGAGTGGCACTAGAGACTACCGCCGACCAAGCCGGCTAATGGTTTAATCTTGTGGCTCTTGTAGACTTTCCAAATTTTATTGGACCAAATGGTTCAAATTATGATAGTAAAATGAGTCATTTCACCGGGGTTGTGAAACTCAAAAGAAATTATCCATGGTTTTACAGCCGCTTCTTTCACAAAGTAAGCATATGGGGAAAAAACTGTGTCACGTGACATTGTAGTTACATGGTTTGGCCACTATGACAGTTTGCTTCAAAGCCTGGTGCTCATCCTGGGACTTGGACTACATCCTGCCCCTCATCCATGAGTCGATGCACGCTTCCTTCTGCACAATGGTACGGTTGGCGGGTGTAGTTCATTAGAAAGAAAAGGGTTCCTAAATTAAACTGCTCACAACCGGATCTTGATTTCTGGAAAAAGGTCTATGTTTAAAGCAATACATTATAAGTGTTGTTAATTCTACAGATGAAAAGATACTTTGCAATATTTCTACCCATACAGCTAGCATGGTTTGCCCCATAAATAGATCACTATGAAGTTAGCGAGTGCTAATTTGTGTGTTTACGTTCGGTTAGAAGAGCTTGAAATGATTTATGCTTTATGCCTTTGCACTGCTTTCTCTGATACACTTTGCTCGAGTTGTGTTTCCAGAATCTCTACGAAGATGGCAACCAAGGTGCCAAGTGCAAAATAAGCACGACCAAAAGTTAGACCTGTCACACTTATGTGAACAGAATACAGAATTCTCTTATTTCAGGAGCAACTCCACTTCTCAGCTGAGCCTCTAATCACCTGTCAGTCCTGCTTACAGTAAACCTGGTTGACCCATCCTCTTCGTTTTGTCTCAGTTTTCGCAACTCTCTTCACTTGCCGTCTCCCCGTTAACTCTTTAGCTTCATCCCTCCCTCTATCCCTCGTCACAATTATTCATCCTCTCCATCCCTCCTTTATCCCCTCCATCCTCCGTTTTTCACTCAATCCTGTGCACACCTCCCTCATTTTTCCCTTCTCTAGGTACTGTCTGAGGCTCAAAGTTGGATCACATGCCTGAGGCTGACACCCCTCACCGAGTCTCCTCTTTTTCCTCATTAAACCCTGCGTCTTCCTCTTACTAACGCTGCATTCACGTCAGATAGGACAGGTAGATGCTGGGTCACTGGAAAGATTAAAGTTGGCCACAAGAGGGTCAAAATGTGAGTTTACAACATTAAATTACTGTGATCTAAAGACTTTAGCTAACGAGAAGAGAGAGAGAACACTTCAGTACGACCCGTGTGGAATATATATCAGGACTTGTTAGTCGTATTTCACTTGGCTGCTGACATTGAAGCTAATTAATGCAACTGTAAGTAACTCGTAACATCATCTTCTTTCACACATCCAGCTCCTCTGAAAGTTTATTACGACTTTCCATCACTAACCCTTAACTACACCCTGTGGTATAATTACTGTATGTGAGAGTGTCTGCTCATTCACTATGAAGTGATAACTTACAGCTCTCCTCCTCTCCATTCCCCAAATCATCTTCCTCCTCCTCCTCCTCTTCCTCCTCTGGGAGCAGATGTCCATGGCAGGGACTGGTGGGAGTAATCTGACTGGGTCCCTCGAGACTAGTGCCCAGCTGCAACTTCCGCATGTGGCGCACCACCGCTGTGGCATTAAACGCTTGCTGCATGAACAGAGAGAAAGAGAGAGGGGAGGGATAAACCTTCGTGTCTGACAGCTAGTGAGGGAGAAAAACAGCAAGGGCGTACAAAATGTGCTCCGGCTCCTGCCAATCTTAATACTGCTCCTTCAGCAGGTTGCTCTGCGATTCAGCCAAGACACTGACCTTCCATTTACTTTTGGCAAAGTTCTTCTTGATTTGAGCGCTGACAGATTCGTGGATATTCTTGTCCAGAGCCGTGTCTCCACAGATCCTGCAAAGTCAGCAAGAATTAGAGAACATTTAAGGAACCTGACAGAGGCTAATTCACCTTAACATTTGGCAATTAATAGATCGACATATAATTAACCGATACAGATGTTGCTAATCGATTAATTCCAGTCGTTTTTGAGGCAACAATGCCAAACATTAGCTGATTATTTACCTTGCGAGGGTGGGTGTGGTTTAGGTGTGATGACCAATGAGAGGAGCGACTGTTTGTTTGAAAGCAACAATGGCGGCTGCTCAAGAGGTAAGTGTAGATGCTGCTCTAGCATCTGTTATATCAGAACTGGAGAGCTTATATCATTGATAGAGGAGCAAAGAACAACACTGAAGGCTTTCACTGAAGGAGAACATGTTTGTGCTATCCTCGCGACTGCGCTCCACTGGTTGATCTGTTAATCTGATTGGCTAAGGTTAGCCTGTGATAGACAATGATAGTCAAATGGTTTGTCCTGTCACCTGCCAAGTATTTTCTGACAGTGTCTAACAAGTGTCTAACACTTCCCAGGTGGTTCGGTGTGACAAACCATCTGGCACGTCAGGTCAGCTGATTCTAGCTTCTGTGAAGGTTTAATACTTTAATACTGTTTGTGATGGTAAACTGAACATCATGGAGCTTTTTCATGTTTGGTCTGGAAATTATAATGTGCATTTTTCACTACTTTCTGATATTTTATAGACAGATTTTTTTAAATATATATATGAATATTGATCGGATTCAAACCCTGGGCCACTGCAGTGAGGACACAGCCTCTATACATGGGGTGCATGCTCTACCAACTGAGCTACTGGGGCATCAGATTAGTTGTTGGATCAAGAAAATAACTGACTGATGAATCAATAATGAAGATAACTAGTTTTTTATTCCTGTGAAATATCAGAAAAATTGTTTAAAAAGAAAATGGCCGTTGTAATTTTCAAAATCCCAACATGATGTCTTTAAATTGCTTGTTTTGGTTGACCAACAGTCCAAATCCCAAAGATGACCAATTTACAAACATAAACCTCTGGGATGTTTGGTAGTTCTATACTATATTATTAAAATGTGTAAGTATTTTGACTCACCATGGATGCTGGAGCGCCTGCTCACATGTGTATCTCTTCAAAGGCTCTTTCTCCATCAGGTGGCAGATGAAGTCTTTGGCTGCAAACACAACCGGAGTTCATGTTGTAATAAACCACTCTGACTTGTGAGCAGATGTTTTTAGTAACCGGTGGTACCTGAATCTGAGATGTCATCCCAGTACGGAGAGTCAAACTCATACTCTGCTTTCAGAATCTGCTCAAATAGCTTGGCATCGTTTTCATCGTAAAACGGAGGATATCCGCATAACCTGAGGGATATTGGAACATCATCAATACAAGTAAATGATCACTGTACATACTTCTCAGTGATGAATGAGCTCAGACTTACAGAATATAAGAAATAACTCCTATGGACCAGCAGTCCACTGCTTTGCTGTATGGCTTCTGAGCGAGCACCTCAGGAGCTGTGAAACACACACACATCCAGGACAAGTGGAAAATATACAACACACAGCAGCAGTGAGGGGGAATTCAAGTAATCTTGACCTTTCAGTAATACCATGTGATCTGGCAGGTCACATTAAACAGGTAGAGAGCACTTCTGAAACACTTGCAATTGACTCAGTAGTGGATGAAAGAGCCTCTCACAATGCTCTGAATAAAGAGGGGATATCAGCTGAAATAGCAAGTGCTGAGCTCACATGAAAGAGAGGGGGGAGGTGAGGAGAGAGTGGCTGACCAGAGAAATAAATGCCTTACCCACATATCCAGGAGTGCCACAGGCCGTGGACATGACGCTGCCCGCTCCCTCGATCTTTGACAGTCCAAAGTCACTGATCATGATCTTGGAGTCTTCGTCCATACTGTAATACAGCAAGTTCTCTGGCTGCAAAGGCACGAAGGAGGGAGATCAAAGAAGACGGTTTGAAAATAGGAAAAATAGCCAGCTTGTTGTATTTTTGTCTTCCCTGAGCAACGATACCTTTAAGTCTCTGTGGACGATCCCCATATCGTGGAGATATTTGACCGCATCCAAGATCTGGTGGATGAGTTGGCTGGCATCTCTCTCTGTGTAGAAACCTTTCTCCACAATCCTGTCAAACAGCTCGCCTCCAGATACTCTGTCAGGTGAAAAATCATGAATAACAGCTAAAAGATCTTGCACCTTTACTGAAGATGTGAATATTAAAGGGTTTGAGTCTGAGAATTTCAAGTGATACGGACTATATCTGAATATATATGACACTAGAATGGGAAATAAGAGGATTTTACATCCCTTAAGCTACTTGAGGGTAAACAAAAGGGGCAAACTGCATGTAAACTGAATGTCAATGTAATGTAAGTTAATAAGTTAGTTGTAAGTAACGTAAAAGCTGAAAAACTAAATTTCTAAATATTTTGTTTTGTTTGACAAACAGTCCAAAAAACGAAGACATTCAATTTACTAAGATGTTAAACAGAGAAAAGCAGCAAAAAGTCTCATTCGAGGCACTTTGCTTGATAAATTCCTGATTTTTCTTTTTGTAAATCCAACAATCGATCAATCACATCATCGTTTTACTCTTGTTTAACAGTAAAAATGCCTGCTGAATGCATACCCTCTATCATATAATTGGCCCTTGTATAAGACAAAGAGGAGGAGGAACTCACAGCTGCATGACAAGATATAGATGGGATGTACTTTCAAAGATGTCCTCCAGCGAAACAATGTTGGGATGCTTGATTCTGAGGAAGATAAATGGAGAGAAATCATCGAATGGAACATTTTTAATTGAGCCAGATTTCTCTAATGCTTACTGTCAATTGGTCACCAGATGGCATTCTTGCTGCACAACCCAAATCGCTCTCATCTGTTTTCTCTGCTCCACGGAAAGCCCTACAGTAAATTGGGATCAAACCTGTGTGTTTGCCCCGTTCTCATGAAAGACAAACTGGGAAAGCCTCTCGGATGAAGCACAGAGAAGCTTTAGATGCACTAACTACCTCTTGCTGCGGATGACAATGACCAGCGTCTGCAGCTGGAACCACTAACAAAGACCGGCTTTGGAGATTATCGCAGAGTGACGGGATGTTTTTCTCTCGCACACAAATAAAATAGAATTGGATCGTTTATTGTTACGAAGCAGCCGACAGACAGTCGAGCATCTCTCTTGGCTTTGGAGTAGAGCTGAGAGCATGTGAACGCACCATCGCTGTAACACATCAGCAGCTGAGAGGAGCAAATGACTTCTTATAGAAACAGAGAATCCCTCTCTGTTCAGATTCTTCTTACTTTCTTTCTGCTCTCTCACGACTTTCTTTTTTATTGAACGCTGACTTTTAGACGAAACTCCACTCACCCATTCCCCCATATCTTCCTCCTTCCATCATGCCCTACCCCCCTCTCCACTTCTCCACCCTCTATGTCTCTTTCTCTTTCTTCAATACACTGCTGCGGGGAACTCCACACACCATCACCATCTCCGCCTCTGTGTGCTGTTGCCCTGGCAACAGGGACACTAAAAATAGGTCTATCTTCTTTACTCCTGACATTTCTGGTGCACAATCCTACTGTTTCTACTGACACCATGCATTTAGTAACCCGTTCAATTGACCCCTTGCATATGCTATTCTGCATCTGTGCACGGATTGTTGTCGGGGAGGCTGCACCGGCTGAATCCTCCCGCTGGACGCGGAGCAGGAGCGCGGCGACGGGTCTCGACCTCACCTGTGTAGTACGGCGATCTCATTTTCGATGTTGTTCTCTTTGCCTTCTAACGCTTTCTTGGGGATGCACTTGATGGCCACCAGCCTCTGGGTCCTCTTCTCCTCGGCTAGAACCACCTCTGAGAAAGCTCCCCTGAAACAAGAAGTGGAACAACACACACACATATTCAAACATTAGAGAAAGAAAGAAACGTGTGGGAGTGTGAGGTGAAACGGACACAATCGGGAAGCTAAACCAGGACTCTTCTTATGCTACAGGCCATGATGGATGTAAAAACAGAAAATTCAGAGCTTATTATGCAAATCTTTTTTTATTCCTCTTGAAAGTGTGTGTGTGTATTTGGTTGATTCCCACACTAAATAAAGTAATTAGATATTTCTGTGGCCTGCTAAAAACTGTCTCTCAGCTAACCACAACACCAGAGCTTTTAAATAAAGGTCTCAAAATAGCCTCCGTTCAGCCATCTGTGTGTTTATATGGCGTGTGTATGCATGTGTGTGTGTGTGTGTGTGTGTGTGCATGTGTGAGTGCTGCTTAGATGAATTATTCAAAATGGTGACATTACTGAGAGGTTTTTTGGGGGGGCTGAGAAAAGGCTCGGGAGGTGAGGCGAAGCAACAGTCACATCCGGACATTTATAGTCGTATCAATTGCTTTTAAAAAGAGCAAACTATTTTTATTCCATTCAATAATAGAAAGAGCAAATGTAGTGCGGCTGTTTCTGAGGGAGACTAGACTGCATTATGGATTACCGTGATGGCGAGAGGGAGAATGGTGTGTATTTACACAGTCTCCCCACAGGAGCGTGGGAGGGAGCTCAGGAGGAGGCCTGAGCGCACGAACATTGTTAGCAGCCACAGGGATCCTTTACATGTGTGTGAATCAGCGCTGTCATGCGACACACAGAGGAAGTTCAATGTCATGTTTGAGCAAATAGCCCTTCTCCCACCCCCATCTGTCGCACTGTGCAGCACGTCAGGAGTCTTAACTCCACTTGAGTCTGCAACCTTGGATAAAAAGATGCAGTGATAAGGAGGCAGGCATCTCTAACTTTCTGTTTATTCTGCTCTTAATGATTACAGTTAATAACTCTCCTCGCAACATGCATTTCTTTCCATCTTCATGCCATAATGAATGCTCATGTGGATCTGTGGTAATCCTTGAGATGGCTTTGTACTGTGGCCATCTTGTGCTCAACGAACCAGCGCGGCAGAAACGTTTGCATACTGAAACTGACGATGCACACGAGAAAGAGAGGCGATTCTCTCACACACACATCTCCGGTTTCATTTTTTTAGTCCCTTAAAATAATCTCAATGCAAAATCACATAAAGCTCCAATTCTCATCGACCCATAAAAGCATTTTAATGTGTTTAAGTCTGCAGCATTTGCAGCCAGGGTTTCCTCAAATGGTGGAGAGTGTTAAATTTCTATTACCAGCAAGTAATAATCTATTTAGTCTTATTGGCTTTTTAAAATAGAATTCTCAGTAAGCGAGACAGGGAGACAGATGGGTAGGTTACTAACATGTGAACACTACTGAAAACAATGTTTCTGATTCTTGCCATGCCTGAAGAAACATCTATAGGGCTGCAACCAATGATTATTTTAATTTCTGATTATTCTGCATTATTTTCTTGATTTAATGATTAGAAATATGGTCTACTGCAGGGTTTTTCCCAGGGGTCAGCACTGTTACCTCACAGCAAGAACGTCCTGGGTTTGAATCCTGCTGGGGCAGGACCTTTCTGTGCGGAGTTTGTACGTTCTCCCTGTGCTTGCCCGGGTTTCCTCCGGGTATCCACCATTGAAACATGCGCATTAGTATAATTCTCCAGTCAGTGCCCTTGACCAAAGGCGCTTGGTGAGATCTAGAGTTGGTCCCCGGGCGCATGCACACTGCTCACTGCTCCCTCGAGATGAGTTAAATGCAGAGTACCATTTTCACTATGTTGTACTTTGTATGATATGTGATCAAATAAAGATTCTTCCAAAATCCAAACTTGATGGTGGGCCACAGGCCAAAAGCAAACTCCTATTGTGTTATATTGTTAAGATGATCCAAAGTCCCCTTAACTCAATCTGCCTGCTGGGCTCACATTATGAAATAATGAATAATAATTGGGGATTCAAGCCTTGAGAGCAATTTTACGCACATAAAAACAAAACATCAGTGATTTATAGTCCTTTTTTTGTTGTTGTTACACAAAAAACATCTGGCGGGCCAAAACTAACCTTATGACCAACGTCAGAAAAACAACCATGAGCAGACAACTCAGCAAAACCAATAGTAAATGGTGAGATATTTTATCTTACTAATGCAGTGAAGTTACATAAGTAATGTAGTTATTTTAACCCGAACCACATTGTTTTCGTAAACCTATCAAAGTAGTTTTAGTGCCTAAACCTAACCAAACTGTGAGCATATGTTCTGAGAGCAGTAATATATAGTGTCTTGGGACTGACTGGCATTCAACCTATTTAGTCATTAAGGTACGAGGATGTGTTGCTTCTTAAATTCTTGCACTTGAGAAGTTTGAACCAAAACATGTTTTCTGCTTGAAATTGACTTACAAAATAATTACTAAGTTATCAAGATGTTGCCAATTAATTTTGTCGATCAAAATTTCGAACACTTGACACATTATTTTAGCTTTAGCTGGTTAGCTTCAACATGGAAACACGATCCTGTGAGCTGGCCTCAGCCATGGCTGTTCATAAACAGAGGTAAGCAGATCAATGTTGTTTTTTTAAAATAAAACACGCCCCTACCCAAACAGCTAAATAATATCAGTAGCAGCAGTATCTGCTATTTTCACCACTGCTATTGTCAAATTTGTCAGTAGGCGAGATGAGCTTGATATGCTTCCCACAATTTCTCCCTGCACTATAAACAGACTATTAGACTGGAAGATGTCATCATTGACTGCTTTTGCTACAGAAAGTATCTGATTACACATTTATACTCTATGTAACCTGATCCATGCTTTATCTATACTACTCATAATAAGAAGAAAATCCTTGCACACACACTTCCATAATGCTGCTGTGAGACACACTGTAATTAACCATCCAGTCGCTAATTTCTACATGGAGATGTAGTAGAGCTGGCCTCTCAGGGGGGTAGGAAAAGGCACAGCAGACGAAAGAAGAGAGGAGGCAACTGTAGCGGTTATTCTGAGCTGATGAGATGAACTCATGTGTAAGTTTGAACATTAGACAGGAGTGAAATGAGAAAGTGGACGCTGCATTTCTTCAGTCTCAGATTAAAGCACATAGTTTCTTTTTTCCACCAGCAACACACCACTCAAATCTTGCTGCATCATTTTTATGTATTTAATGCCAATACATAATCCTGGCACGCACACTTACTTGCTGTAGCACATTAACTTGCTGTTACAAATTGAAATAAATAAGATTCAAATGAGTCATTGGTCTCAAGACTCATAGCTGACGCACTGCTGTTTTTGTGTACATGAACAAGACTGTGACTGCATATTTTTAGATGGATGGATGGATGGATGGATGGATGGATGGATGGATGGATAGATGGATGGATGAAGCACGACATAAAAGCCTGTGTCTGGTTATCATCTGCATCTGTAGCAGAGTGATGGTGTCTGCCCCAAAGCCATCAGCACAACATGAACACCAACACAGCATGGGTCTCTCTCTCTCTCTCTCTCACACACACACACACACACACACACACACACACACACACACACACACACACACACACACACACAGAAGTTGTTGAAGACACTGTAATCCCAGCTGTCCATACGGGAAATATTGATTCACACATTCTCATATCATCGCTGTCAGTGTCTCGAAGTGCTTTTCACCCCAATTGCAATCTTCCATGTATCTGAGTTGTTTAATATGATGGGCTGTTAATAAACTACATGACAATACATTTGCGCTGTAAGTTGTAGACACATCTCTCTTAAGGTCTTTTAAAGTTAGCTGCTGGCTAGCTTCAGACCAGTCAAACACAGGATACATCCAAACTAGTCGAAATTTCAGCATGTGTAAATCAGTTGCTCGCGCCGTATAGCAAACTAATCAACATTAACTTTTTAAACAGGAAGTCATCGGAGCATCACAAGCTGTGTCATGAATTCAAAACATTTGTGTTTTGAATTTTGCATGTTGCACATCAAGCCTTAAAGGTCCAGGTCCCCTATTGTGGCACAACCAGTGTCTGGTTTGTCCGTTCTGGGCTACTGTAGAAACATGGTGGTGCGACATGGTTCAAATCAGACTTGTAGTTCTGGCGGACGTGCAGCGTTTTAATCCATTTGGTGTTGACGTTTCCTTGCTCCTTGCAGGTAATACATGGCATTGTTATGGTTGTAACAAACAAATCGTTGGATTGGTTGTAGTAGTAGTTATGGGGTTTCCAGGTGTAAATATTCAGCAAAAAACAGTCTCTTTGAAAGAACTAGTTTGTCTGGTCTAACTGGCTTTAATTTAGCTATGCATACATTTACACTTAGTAAACACTTAAAACTGCCAAGTCTTAACGAAGTTTATGCTAAGAAACAGCTGGCGCAACTGGCTCCTGAACTGGCTGCGCAGTAACTACCTATATGATCAGTGGTTGATATAATTGAAGCCCATTGCACTCAAAAAGATGGATGTTTGCTGACAAACATTATTCATAATGTTTCTTTGTTGTTGTTGTTTTAAAGATACACCATAAATCAGGCAGAGTCAGGCCCCTTGGACCTGTTGCAGAAGGCTGCTAGCATCCATCAGTCTATTGATCTCACCTGATGCAAGTGCTCCTTCAAGCCCAACGTGCCTCAGAGTCCTAAAAAAGCTTTCTCTTTTTAGCCTAATCCATTTTGTGTGTGTGCTCGTTGGGTGTGTGTGTTTGAGAGAGGAGTGTGAGGACATACAGTACAATGCCAAATCCCAAACAATCTCCAGATTCATTCTTCCATCTGCATCATTATGAAAAATAACTTTATTCATATCAACAGATCTCGGGACTGAGCCATTCACTAACAATTGTACAACTGTATATTTTCCATGTACTCCACTAAAGTCATGTGTAGGTCAAACCTCTTAACTCCTCTGCTCTTCTCTATGAACAAAACAGCCAGTGAGAGTGCTTTCCAACAGTGTTTAGTACTGAATAGTCACAGTGTTTATACGCCTACACTTTATTCACCTGGACCGCACAAAGAATTCTTACAACTGGCCTGCCTCATGTATTACTTCTCGTATCATTGATTCCTTTTAAGGCACCATGAAATTAAAGCCCATCTTATAGTTAGCCTTTAACCTCTTGTTCCCTCTTGAAAAGCTTCAATGTGGAATCAAATTGTGTACTGTTAAAGTTGTGTACGTACTGCTGCTCCAACTGTGAATCAACACCAAATTCTGCACCTCTTCGCAGGACTGTGCCATCTATGTATCGTGGAACTATTTTGTTTGGAGAACAGATCAGATGGTAAGATCTGAAAAGAGCAATGCATTTAAGAAGTGCTCTGCTGTGGACGTTTACAACTGTTTTCTTTACTGCTGCGCTGTGGTCTGAAATTGTTTTGTTAACTGGCCCCATGCTCTTCATTTCTGTCAGATAAGCTGCCAGCTTGCAGGGATATTTCTGTCCACAGGGCTCGTAAACTGAAATGATGTTTATGCATCTACATCATCGCTATTCCTAAGCCTTTAAGTCTCGGTCCAAGATCATATTTAATACATACACATCAAGCTCAATCAACGACTATACGTGTCCAAGTAAATCATGGGACAGTTAATCAAACTGTTGGGGGAAAATAAGTCCCTGGTGTCGACATCCATGATAGACACAGTTGTTAAAAGTGCAATATGTAAGAATTTTAGTTGAAAACATTTAAAAACGTTTTGAGAATGAATTCAACAAGACGCCAAGTCTTACATTTGGCACCTTTAAATGGACGGTTCACCCAAAAAATCAAATACACATATTTTTCCTCTTATCTGTAGCGCTATTTATCCATCTAGATTCTTTAGGTGTGAGATGTCGAGTTTTGGAGATATCAGCTGTAGAGACATTTGCCTTCTTTCCAATATAATTCAACTGAAACACACTCGGCTTGTGTTGTGTGTCAAAACACCAAAAACTACATTTGAAAAACTCAAAAGAAATGTCTCTTTCCAGAAATCATGACCCAGTTACTCAATATAATCCGCAGACCTTGTTGTGAGAAGTTTCACGAAGGAACTATTTTCTGTCTGCCGAACTATGCCGTATCACCACGCAGAAGGAAGTGTGTATCTGATTACGGACGGGAGGCTCATACTCGAGACAGTGATGTAAACATTGACTGTTACTTTAGTTTAGTTAGCTTAGTAAGCTTGCTGTATTTTTTGGCTCTTTGAGCACCACAACCCGAATGCCATCTAATTCCTACATCTCCAAAACATCACATCAAAACAATCTAAATCAATAAATAGCGCTACGGTTAAGAGGAAAAATATGTATTTTTTTTTTATTTTTGGCCAAACGTCCCTTGAAGGAAGTTACAGAAATGGGGGAGCTGCTCTACTCTCTCCGCCTTCATCTACAGCCTTTCTGGGTAAAGAGCGCCTCTGGGTCACAGTTAAGAAAACCGTAAGCTACGACAGAGTTTTTGGCTCCATATTTACAGAAGCACGACTCTAAAAAGGCCAAGAGGCAAGACAAATATATTTATATAGACTTTCACTCCATCCTGTTTACATGACATTGTTAAAGGAGAGAAGTGTTAATGAGAATTACAACAGAAAAGTCAAAGTTTGTTGACTGGGGGATTTTTTTTCCTCCGGGGACAGCTTGTCCCTGAAGTGGACTCCAAACAGAGGTAGAACTGCGAAGGATTAGCTGAATCTGAATATAATATTTCAACATAAATCAATTAACTTCATACTCTGAATTCCTGGATAAAGCTCCTCTGTAATCTTCTCTCCGAGCATAAGGAGCTTTCCGTCAACACATTAATTCTGCCCTCTGCCAGGTCCAGCTATAGTGACGGGAGGGAAAGAATATTACTACAGCTTCTATCCCTGTTTTTTTTTTTTTTTTCCTGAAATATGGGTACATGCTATTCCGGCAATTCACTCTTTCAATCCTCGTTACGTAACCCTTAATATCATACTTCAAATTACAATCAATGTTTTAAGTTCCTGCGAGTCTCGGTGGAATCAGAACAGAACTTATCAGCGTTTAGCAGCAGCCGTGATTTCTCAAATATACAATCTGCTAGTCAAAGTGCATTTCATACAGCAGGCGCAGCTCTGAGACACACACCAGTGGAGTCTTCTGATGTCCTCCTACAGCACTCGACATAAGCAGACAGCCTCATCATCTTCCCACTGCTATTTCACTTTTTTGGATGCGAACCAGAGTTGCACAGTCATTAAAATCTGATTCTGTGCTGCCTCTCTGGGGAAGCAGGTGTGATTCCAAGAAGAAAGAAAACAACCACACTCCATATGGCACACTCGTGTCCTCACAGGTGGACGTGTGCTGGGTCACTTGTACTTAGTTTGGGGGGGGGGGGGGTGGAGAGGTGCCGCCCGACCATCTGGGCTCGATCCTGTCCCCCTGGAGAGGAGTGCATTCACAGGTCTGTGTGAGTCCAGCCCTCACCATTACTAACTGCAAGGAAGCCTTTACCCTGCTGGATGAACATTCATTTTGCAGTTTATTGCAGAATGAAGGCGTATTCAATAAAAATGTAAGATAACCTATTTTGGATTCGAGACCACATCGCATCAGATAAATCATAGGCAGCAACTGCAGGCATGGGGTTATGTGATCTCTCTATACGTGAGCCCTTGATGGAAATACATAACCTGTTCAGCTGTCTCTCACATCCCTGCGGTCTATCATCATATCAGCAGAGGAAGGTGCAGCTGATTATGACACATTCAGAGATAGATGGGTGTTATTAAAAGATTACAGGTTTCATTGGGTTTTGTATTGTAATTTGGATAAGTTGTGGGCAATGAGAAAGAGCCACTGAATTAGAATTTTGTTTCTTTCACTGCTTTCATTCATGAACAAAAATATGTGTGTACTGACAACAGCCTTGCATCCATTCAGGACTCACTCTCCTAACAACAAAACAAGCGAGTCCGAGCTAAGATGAGGCCAAACTGCCTGATATCACCTGATCTCAGCCACATCTACTGGATCTACAGTGGCCTGGCAGGACTGGCTTGGATGGGTGCCATAACAATACAGATCACTTGTGTGGAACGGCTAAAATAAAGTCCTCAGTGTGAATAGCTGACCAAGTCATCTTGTTTTGAATACATAAATCAGTGTTCAATTTGAATACAGTCATTCACTTTCACAAATTCTGCCGTAATGTCCGAAGCAGGGAGAATAATAATGATGTTTAGAAACAAACACACTCGTATGCAACCATGCATGCATAACTGCACACGCGTACACACAAATACATGCAAATAAAACACATGCATGTTAAGCACATACGATTGCAGCCCTAGCTCGACCACTGTTATGACTGTAAAGACCAACGTGTCCAAATGCAAACTGTTTCCAAAACTAGATTCAGTTCATTTTAAAAGGCTTTTTTATTTTTAT
The DNA here is from genome assembly GCF_040436345.1 of Pagrus major. Lineage (NCBI taxonomy): Eukaryota > Metazoa > Chordata > Actinopteri > Spariformes > Sparidae > Pagrus > Pagrus major. The sequence continues at coordinate 17,612,033 of NC_133220.1, read as the reverse complement.
ATATGCATAAAAATTAACTGTAATACATTCAAAATGTCTTTGTGCTGCTCAATAGAGTGCCAAATTGGCCGGGGAAATGGTGCATTCTTGAATACTTTAGGCGAGTGGGAAACAGTTGAGTCAGCATCCAACAGTGGCCAAGAACAAGACAAGTCTGAGTCAAAATAGGCAGAAGTGACAGGCCATCCAAAATGTCAGTCATGTTTTTCTTGTTCTCTTTTTTTTTTTGGGACTCATGCTTTATTTAGATGGTCACAGGGAGATGGAGACAGGAAACGCAGCGGACAGAGATACGGGATGATATGCAGCAAAGAGCTGGAATCAAACCCAGGCTGTCACAGTAAAGACTTCATACACCGTACAGTGAGGTCTGTTATTCAAGTTTCTTAAGAGACTCTACCATTAAGACTCAAACAAGACTCCTGGCACCATGTTTATTGTATGACAGCTGTTTTTTGTTAACCTACCAAGGAGGTTATGTTTTCACCCAGGTCCGCGTGTTGGTTTGTCAGCAGGATTACACAAAAACTATTGAACAGATTCCCATGAAACTTGAATGGAGAATGATTCTCAGCCCAGAATAGACCCCATTAACTGTTGGTGTGGTTCCCGATAAAGGGACGGATCCAGGATTTTGTTTCTTACTTACTTTAACATTGAGAGATTTCTATATTTTTGTTAATTTCTCAGGGAATAACGCATGGATCTTGATGACAAAAAATCATATTTAGGTGGATGGTATCTATAAGTGAGTACAATTTGATGCAGATCATAGATCTGGTGAGCTTAAATTATGACTAAGCAGTTACGGGTGGTTTGAAATTTAGAGTACAGGGCTATCGAGCTTGACATTGGATTAGGCTTGATGGAACACAAGCTGAGGTGATCGAGGCCATCGGTGCAGTCGCCCACTTCGCCCCTTTGGTAACCCGGCCTCACTCGGACAACAGCACCGAACTACCCGTGTAACTTACGTTCCCAGCACTTCTTTGAAGTCATAATGTTCTTTGATGTCTGATGTCTTCTTTTTCCATCCATTTCCATCCTCTCCAAGAGGCATCCTACAACGCTGATCTGATTCGCCACACTACAGCTGCGGGGCAGAAAGAAGGGAATTTAAAAAAGAAAAAACAGTGAATAGTCAAGCACAATTACATTTCATTCCACCACATGTCGAAATACACTTTTGATTTATCTAGATTTGATTATGATCAAGAGCATTGTGCTAAAGTGGAGCGATGATGGACATGCTGATTGGACCAGTGACTTTTAATGAAAATGACAAAAATCCCCTAGAAGGCAACATGATTTTTGTCTCTATTACAAACATCATTCCAGCACATAGTTGGGACATAACAGATAAGACTTAAAATATTACACAACAATCTACGGGCACTCTTGACTGTGAGAGATATATTCTGCCTCTGCGCCAGTTTAATATGCCCATTACAGTTTGGCAGACTGATGTGACTGTTGCATAAAGCCATTAAATACACTATTGATTTTCCTGATTAAGTGTTCAGGTTATCACAGCCTCTTGTTTGCATTTTTAATAGCACTTAAGTTTGATTGGACTGGATGACAATAAGACAAGTTCTTCTTGTGTGCATGATGAAGACTGATCAATAAGTTAAAAAAAAGTCCAATCCAAGTCAAACACTGAGACTGCAGGCCTGGCCTGTGCTGCTCTCTCTTGCGTTTTTAAACTCTTTATTCCAACAGAGAAAATAAATGAGAGAGAGAGAGAGAGAACTTGTTAATGAATGAGAAAGAAAAACATGAATAAGAAATAGATTTTCTCAACACTGATGAGATGTGACTACACTGCCCGGAAAAAAACACAACAGCTACAGACTTTCTTTGCTGACAAGCGGCCAGGAGACAATAAATAGCAACAAATAACAGCTTGAAAGTAGGGCAAACAGTGCAGCAGAGACAGGCGCAAGAAAGGGGGACCGTCACCACAAAACAAACGCATGGTCAGTAGAGGCAGATATACCAGCTGGGGGACCTGTGCTATATTTAAACATCTGAAGCTTTAAACACTCAAGTTGATCTGAAGCACACGAAAATCCACAAATGCAAGACTGAGAACTGTACTCCACTGAGAAAAACGATGTGATAACCTGCTCTGCGTTGAGGCTGCAGGGCGTGAATGGCAAGCATGAGGCTGAATGGGAATCATAAAGCATTTGGTCGGTGTGCAATGTGTATTTTACATTAAAATGAGTGTGAGTGTCGTGCAGGTGCTCATGCATGTAGGCTACAGAGAAAGAAATTTTAAAAAAGGCGATGTGGGTGTGCGAACATGTAGCCTGCTGCAGCGCTCAAGGGTACGGCAGTCAAAGGAATCTGTTAAACCGGGGAGGCTGCAGACATGCGACACACTGACAGCTTCACAACTTCTGCACAGAAACTACACGATTGATGATGCACTCGAGGTGGATGTAAGAGTAGGAAGACAACAAAAAGAAATAAATAAAGCACGTACCTAAATGGCGATCTGTGGCTGTGGTGTGTTCTCTCCTTCCCTCTGGGAGCGATGTGGTTGCTGTGCTTGTGCGCAGCGCTCGGGTCCGCTCAGACTTCTCCTGACGTCAAGAAAACCAGACGTCTGTGGACGTAGTGCAGCACAAAAATCACTCACTGTTCTCTTAACAACGCGATGTGCGATTCGCCTCCTGATAGTCGAGCCACCGTCTGCTGTGTGCGAGCAGCTTCTCTGTTCATCTGCTGGTTGTTTATCTGCGGGCTTCCCTCCCGCAGCGCGCCTGGTAACGCTCGTGCGGTTGCAGAGCATGCAGACAATTTTAGATTTTTTTTTTTTTTTTTTTTTTGTACCCCAAACAGGCACAACGTGTCACTGTGAATAATTCATCACACGGGCACTGACAAGGCACACACAGGCGACCTGTGTGAAAATGAAAGTCTTTAATGGGTTTGGGCTGAAGACATGCTCTAGAATGATGGAGGACAAGTGCGTGTCAGAGGCCCCGTGCACACTTGCAGGGAATTAAAGCTCTGATATCCAACTAATGTTGAGGCAACGCCCTGCTGCCTCCTCTCTCACAACATCAACACTCACGGGACCCTGCCCAGTGTCCACCTGGACACACTGGCTGCCAAGGGTCCAGTGGCCATCAGAGGTGTGATTGTATGGGCAAGCAACAACAACTCAACAACAACACAACAGGACCCAAGAAGTGTTTTCACCATCTCTCTAACAATCAAAGGCAACATATTATAAGGTGTTCCTGTTGTTTTGAGGAGTTATTTTTATCATCCACATAGTGTGCATAACAATGATGGAGAACCTTAAAGGAAAAAGCCACCAATTTTACACATTAAAGTGTGCTCACAGGTCTTGGGGAGTACTACTGCACGTGTGGAAAACAACATAAAGTCTTTTGTGGCACCTGCTGCAAGTAATCTGATAAATTCCCTCTGTGGCTAAGATGCATTGTGGGTGATGTAGGCACCAGGTTTTGAAAAGGAAGAAGAATGCGTGGAATAAAAAAGGCGATATCTCTGGTCCTGCTGTGTCAGTTTAGATCACTTGTTTTTAAACTGTCCATAATGAGTCCGACACTGTTATAGACATGCAAGGCTACACCAGTTGACTGCTTTTCAAAACCTGCCGCTGACATTACCCACAATGCAACTTAACTACTGATCGCTGGAGGCATTGATCAGATTATATGCAGCTTCCCCCGGATGCCACAAAAGGTTTTATACTGTTTTCACGTATGCAGTAGTACTGCCTAAGACCTGTAAACACTCTTTCTTTCTTTCTTTCTTTCTTTCTTTCTTTCTTTCTTTCTTTCTTTCTTTCTCAGAAAGTATTCTCAGGTAGATGCATAACGGTTCATCACAACTCACCACACTAGGACCGTACCACATTATGTTGTTATAAACACAGGTCAAACCATCAAACCACCATCCTACTCTGCAGTACTGATTCCAGTTTAGGTCACTTGAATTTGAATTTATGGTTCTTTGATCTGAAGAACTTTGGACTTCTCTGTTCAGGTGTAGACCCACTGTTAAAGATTAGTTTACCTGATTTAAGCAGATAACCAAAGGCAGTGAATACCAGTGGTAAATACAACATATTACTTTCATGCATTTGACTATTACTGATGTTTTTGAGGCAGATGTGTCCAATCTTAGGTCACTGATCTTCTCTCTCCTTACACTTGTGCAATGGTGTGAGGTCTTCTGATCACTTATTAATAATAAGGCCACAGACAGACTGTGGATCATTTTCTGTAAAGCTCTGAAAATCTCTCCATTTCAAATCAGGAAATCAATCAACATTTTTTTTTTAAAATATATTTTTACAAATGTACCTAATTTTAAGTTAAGTTCTTCTCGTTCTTCTCATTTTCTTTTACATCTCTGCTCTTGTGAACTACAGGCCTACATTTATCATGTCAGTATACAACTAAATAGTTCTCACTGTAAACTTGTTGTCAGAAAAGAGTAAACCAGAAATGCTTTAATGTAGTGACTCTTTTTTAAAAATATGTTATTTCGTAAGGATGCATTTACTTTATATTACATCTGATTTTGTTCATATATATAACATTCTTACATTTTATCAGCTTTATAGTGAAGACAAAAGAAAAAAGGGAAAAAACAACAAAACAAAATAAACACAAATAGTACTTCTATTACTACTAGCCTACTAATCATAAAGATGATAGTAAAATACATTAGAAAAAATAATGATGAAAATGAAAATAAAATAAGTTAGTTTGATGATGTACATACAGGCTCATCATGAACCACAATTTTGTTTTGTTTTTTACTACATGTTCATGTCACAGTTGCAGCACATATAGCTTCACTATACTAGTTTGTAAACCTGGTTTTGAAAGTGCTAAATAAAGGTTACTTTTACTGTTGTTATTGTGTTATAGGATTAAATAAGCCACTTCCCCCGCAGACTTACACTGCTGTCGAAAAACTAGGAGGTCTTGCAGTAAAAACTCGAAAAGAAAATAAATAATGTGTTTATATTGTTTGTTGTGTGGGCTATTTTGTGTGGCTAGTGGGTGCATTACTATTCCTAGCCTGAAGGGGGCAGCACTGCCTCAGATGGCGCTCTCCTCATCTGCACACAAACACAATACAACCTCAACTTCCGGGCAGGAGTTTTCAAACAACACTAGCTAGCCAGCTAGCCGTTAAACATTTTTGCTCAGGGAACCACGGCAAACTTTGCTGAGTTTTGGGTGAGATTTGTGTTTGAAAGTCTTTTTTATTTCGTTTTTGACTATTTATCTTTGCTTGTGAGTGTTTGTCGTGACTTAAATATACATATATAGCCTGGCTGTGTTGGAAGGAAAGCGGCAAGACAGCTAGGCTAACATGCTAACAGCCGTTCGGCAGTTGGCTTTGTTTCATACATCCCAAGCGATGCTAACGCTAACCGGTTGAGTTTGCTCCTGTTCCAGTTTAAGGCTTGTTGGGAAGTGCGCTACTACTATTTACTGTAACTCAGGTTAATTGCGTGTAAGTCGAGAAAAAATTCCCCAGCAAGTTTAACCCCTTTCTATTGTGTGTTTGTAGCTAGCGGGCTAGCCTGTTGTTAAACCAGCAGCGATGTCAGCAAGCTCCAAGAGGAGAAGAGCCACTTCACCCTCCAGCAGTGTGAGTGGAGGAGGCGACCTCGACGATACCACCTCCTCTACTCCTGGAAGTGGCAGAAAAAGAAGAAGAACATCCAACGTTCCTCCTGTAGATACGGTAAATAAACGCACTTGATGCATTGGATGCTTTATTTACATCGGGTTTTGTATGACTTTAACCGATCTTACCAGAACGCTTCAGCTGTTGTCTTAATATGTGTGCGCTAGTTAACACTTCAACTAATATTAGAGACTTTGTTTACTTGTTCTCTCCAGATTGCTGTATGCCATGAGCTGTTCAACGCTGTCAGGGACCACAAGGATGAACAAGGAAGGCAACTTTGTGAAGTTTTCCTTAGGGTACCAAAGAGAAGGTACGTAAAGACAAGAGTAAAGGTTGACATTGGCAGTATTTTGTAGGTGGATACCTGTTGCAGTTAACATGGATACCAATCACCTAAACTGTAGATGTAATCTTGAGATTTGACTGCCTGACTGGAGGTTACAGTGATGTCTGATACTCTCTTGTTCTCTTTCAGGAATCTGCCTGATTATTATGAAGCGGTGTCCCAGCCAATTGATATGACAAAAATTCAGTATAAACTAAAGTCAGACGATTATACTGATATTGAGCAGCTTACTGCTGACTTCCAGCTCATGTTCAACAATGCCAAATCATTCTACAAGGTAGGTTGGCAAAAGATGCAGGTGCAGCATTTCTGTCACAGTAATTAAGTGTTTATTATTCTTTGAAAATATGTTATCAGTGTCCACTGACTTTGAGCGTGGTCTCCATTTTCCCATGACAATATTCCTTTGCATTCTCAACAATTCAGAGTGACAGCGAGGAGTATCAAGCTGCATGCAGGTTGTGGCAGGTATATTTGCAAACAAGGGCTGAGTTTGTGCAACCTGGAGATGGAGATGAGGATGATGAAGATGGTGATGATATGATGGATAATCCAGGAATGTCAACCGAAGATGAGGTAAATTATTTTCCCAAAGTATTGCTAAGGTGCCCTGTCATGTCTTTTTACTTGATATAACATTTTTAACATTTTAAAATGATGGGGTTGTTTTTGTATTAAGTAGGTCAAAAATGTTTTTCAAGGACATTTTGTGTAATGGCGCTACAGGGGAACCAATTTACGCTTTTTTTGTTTTAGACCTCAACCAGCAGTTTGAAGGAGGTGTTGGAGCAACTCTTGGAGGCTGTGGTTTCACACGCCGATCCCTCAGGGCGTCTAGTCAGTGAACTGTTCCAGAAACTGCCTTCCAAAGTGGTAAGTCCTTTTTATATTCCTCCATCAAATAATGCCCCTGAAATTTTTCACATTTACAGACTTTTCTTGCTTTCGTAGCATTACCCAGACTACTATGCCATTATAAAGGAGCCAATAGATCTGAGAACGATCGCTCAAAGGATACAGGTAGTTTCTTCGTTTCATTTGTTTTGCATCAATTTTCTTAAAAGATTAAAACCTAAGATTTTAAGATCTTTGTGATGTTTTATTATAACCAGCACTAATTTATATTTTTTGCATAGATTGGATTCTATAAAAGTGTCAATGCTATGGCAAAGGATGTTGACCTGATGGCCAAAAATGCCAAAACATACAATGAACCAGGATCTCAGGTTTTCAAGGTAACCTCCTTTTTCTTGAATTTCTTTTTTTTTTAAAGATCCCAAACATCCCAAATCTCAACAGTTGTCCTCTTCATTTTATAGGATGCAAACACCATAAAAAAAGTCTTCATCCAGCGGAAGACTGAACTTGAACACGCTGAACCCACTAAATCTAGTCTTCGCATCAGGTATTAAATCACTATTGCTTTGTTATTTAGTATATTACTTTTGTCTAAAATACAAATCTTTTATACAAAACAGATTGTTTTTCTTCATGGTGGGTGTTTTGTGTTTTTGCTTCTGTTTAGAAATCGCAGGTCTGGCCAGGGGGAGCGACTCTCTGGCGTCAGCGTAGCTCTTCAGTATGGCTCAGAGAGTGAGGACGACCCTGTACTCTCTGGTAAGTATGAGTGCTTAAGGCAGCAGTGAAATTGACCTTGTGTTGTGTGTTTTAAAACAGTACGTCATGTAAATGTTTGCAGGGTCTGTTTGCTATGATGAAGGAGAGTCAGAGGCCGAGAGTCAGAGTTCTAGTATGGAAATGAGCAACCCGATCTTCCAGCTGTATGAGGCTGTGAGGGGTGCCAGGAACAACCAGGGCCAGGTCTTCTCTGAGCCTTTCCAGCAGCTGCCCTCTCGCAGGGAATATCCTGACTATTATACGCAGATCAAACAGCCCATTGCTCTGCAGCAGATCAGGTAAGGATTAATCTTTTTTTTTTATTACACCTACTGGGATTGTATATTAAAAGTTTCTAAGGGAAATTCAGGGCCTTCATAACCTTTATGTTTATTTTCAAGGGCAAAGATGAAGAACGGCGAGTATGAAAGTGTGGAACAGATGGATGCTGACCTCACTCTGATGTTTGAGAACGCAAAGCGCTACAACATGCCTAACTCAAGCATTTACAAACGGGCCTTCAGGCTTCAGCAGATCATGCAGGTAAGGACATCTGCTCTATTTTTTTAAATGTCAGGTTACGCTGCAGGATGTTTTGACTCTAATTAGGCCAAGAATGAAAGAAATTAGCCGTAATTTGAAACAGACTATGAAGCATCTTGCAGAAATAGCCCAGAGAGTGTAATTGTCCACTGGGGTATCCGCCTGTCTGTTGATCTGTATGTTTGTGTAGGCAAAAAAGAGGGAACTTCTGAGGAGAGATGACGAGGATGGAGACAGCATTCTGTCATCTGATGCAGGGAGCGTCAAAAGGAAAAGGTATACTTGTTTTTCTCCATTGCTGTTTCTCTTAAATATGAAGAATCTGTAGTTCGCTTGCTTATAACAGTAAAATATATCACTCACAAAGCCTTGTTTGGTTTCTCAGTGTTGCCATCCAAGCTCATTCATTCTCTACTTTCATTCTTCTTTAGCCACAAAAAAAATGTCAAAAAGAACCGGATGAAAGCCTTGTATGCCGCAGTGACTGAGGCCAGGGAGGCGGGCACCAATCGCCGTCTTTGTGATTTGTTTATGGTCAAACCATCCAAGAAGGACTACCCTGACTATTATAAGGTCATCCTCGAACCAATGGACCTGAAGACCATCGAGCACAACGTCCGCATTGAACGCTACGCCACGGAGGAAGCTCTGATGGACGACATGAAGCTGATGTTCCGTAATGCCCGGCATTACAACGAGGAGGGATCTCAGGTAGACAGTGACATTTAATTTAAATTATGCTGTGTTTTTTTTTTTTTCTACTGTTGGATGCAGAACAATCTTGGCATGTGCTATCTTTTTCTGATATTACCAATTTTTGTGGTGGGGGTTAACGTAGGTGTATAATGATGCTGATATTCTGGAGAAGATATTGAAGGACAAACGCAAGGAGTTGGGACCTTCGCCTGAAGAAGAGGAAGTGGGATCTCCCAAACTGAAACTAAGTAAGTTTGATCACATCAATGATTTTACATGTCTTGGCCCGTTTGCTAAAAATCAGATACTCTTCACATTACTGCTGACTATTTTCTAAAACATACGTAAGAGATCTTACAGATCTTTCTAACCTTCGAGGCAGCCAAAGGATTTAATTATTATATAAAACATGACTTACAGAGGCTTGAAACAAATCAGTGCTAGTTAATCCATCACAGCAACCATTTGCTTATTATTATTCTTACATACCGGTCCAGCTGTGCTAGCTGTGACTGCACTTCCAAAAGGAAGAAACCTGTTGACTTGTTGACCACTCACGTGCCACTGTCAACCTTTCATCTTTGAATTGTGCTTATATCCTGACCTGTTTTATATATATGGTACGTCCCAACAGGGAAGAATGCTTTATTTAGTGACCCATGGATCTTTCCTCTAGCACCAGCATCAGCCCAAATTTTGCCTATCCCAATTTGCCATCCACTGAGTACAAAATGGCAACTGTTGCTCTTACCACTTTGTCTTGGCTTTGATTCCAACAGTTCTGTCTAATCTTTTTAATTCTTCTTTAGTTTATATAATTTGGCATAATTTTTTACCTTGCCCCCTCCCACACAACCCTCAACCATTGTCAATGCATTGAATGGTTAAAAATAGAATACTGATGAATGATTATTTTAAGTTAAGTAAACATCAATGACAGTGACAACAATCATAAGATAAATCTAAATTCAAAATTCTAATAAAATGGTTCGGAGAAGTTTACATCAATTGAGCAAGTTGCATCTCATAAGTACCAAGCACAAAGCACCATGTTCAAATGAACTATTATTAGTAACCATTTCTATTTACATAAGTTACATTTCAGCAATTAGAGAAAAATGCATCAGAAGTTCCATAAGTATAGTCGTCTACACAAATGCACAGCATCCAATTCAAATTAAAACCAAATAATATAAGTGGTCCTGATCAAAGGGAAGCGGTGTCCATTGGTCAAAATCAAGTGTTTTTCTTTATGTATCTAGGAAAGACTGGTGTTTCTCCAAAGAAGAACAAATACCTCACGCCTCTCCAGCAGAAGCTAAACGAGCTGTACGACGCTGTGCGAAACTTCACTGACCGACGTGGTCGGCGTCTAAGCACAATCTTCCTCCGCCTGCCATCTCGTGCCGAGTTGCCTGACTACTATGCTACTATCAAGAAACCTGTCGATATGGAGCGCCTACGGAGCCATATGGCAGCCGGACGTTACCAAGACGTCGAAGCCCTGGTGGAGGACTTTGCTCTCATGTTCAACAATGCCTGCATGTACAACGAGCCAGAGTCTCTGATCTATCGGGATGCTCTAGTGTTGCACCGGGTGCTGCTAGAAACACGCAAGCAGCAGGAGGGAAGCGAGGACTGCGGGCCTCCTGCTGTGGGACCTCTGGTGCGAGAGCTGATCAGGAACCTGTTTGTGTCTGTGATGGGCCACCAGGATGAAGAGGGCCGGTGCTACAGTGACTCTTTGGCTGAGATTCCTGCTGTGGATCCGGCTGCCCCTGAGAAACCACCACTAAACTTTGATATCATCAGGATGAACGTGGACCGTGGACGCTACAGGAGACTGGATGTCTTCCAGGAACACATGTTTGAAGTTCTGGAGAAAGCAAGGAAGCTAAACAGGTATATCAGCTTATTTTGAAAAGGCTGCCATGTGGCTGTCCGAGGCACAATCAGTGAAAGTGAAGCGACTGATAATCTTACATTGAAACTGACATTAAAAAATAATTTTTATGTAATCGACTTTTTATACTTGATGCATATCAGTTTTTTTGGTAACCAGTTTTTACAAGCATTTAGTGTAAAACTTTGTATAGATAATTTGTGATTTTTAGTAAACTGTATTGCAGACCAACACTGCTTCCTCAGCTAAAACGGTGCAAGTGTTTACATTTTGAGTTTTTTTGCGTTTGCAGGACTGACTCTGAGATATTTGAGGATGCTGTTGAACTACAACAATTTTTCATCAAGATCAGGGACGAGCTTTGCAAGAATGGAGAGATTCTGCTCTCTTCTGCACTCAACTACACGGTAAAACATCTGCACAGCGACGTCGATCAGGAAAAGAGGGAGAAAATTCCAAAAGAGATTGAGGAGGACAAGCAAAAGACAGAGGAAGAGGGGGAGGAAAACAAAGGTATGTGTGTATGTGTATGTGGACTTCTTGATTAATACACAGGATATGTTAAAATGTTGATGTGGTATTAAATGGATCCAATTTTATATTTTGTACATGAAGATGGTGAGAAAACCGAGGACCTGCCAGGAGAGGCATGGCGTTCAGAGTCGGAGAGAGAGCGAAGGTACAGTCAGGACTGTAGCTTTGAAAACCGCACCTACCATGTGGGGGACTTTGTCTATGTGGAGCCGTCGGAACCGAACCTGAAACCACACATCGTCTGTATCGAACGTCTGTGGGAAGATGAAGCAGGTAACAAAGTTACCTCTTTTTTCCCCCGAAAACTTTAAAAAAATGTCCATATCAATTAGCCATAATACACTATACATATATATATTAGTACACATATGTAGGGCTGCACTATATGGTAAAATAAAAAATCATATTGCGATTATTTTTGACAGACATGACCTATTGATAATGATAATATGGTTGTTGAGGTCTGTGCCAAACATGTTCCTTTATATCTGCAGAACAAGATTTTCAGGCATCTCTTACAGCACTACAGTACTCAATTATAATCCTGTTTTGTCACGTGGCCATATAGCAATTATAAGAATATTTTGATTAATTGTGCAGCCCATATATGGTCACAAATAGACAAAATATCAAAATTTTATTTTAATATTATTTTTTAATGATGCACTTCTGTCAAATTCAATTAATATAATATTGTATTTTACTTTCTTGCAAAATTATAAATGTTTATATTGAATGTTTGCAAATATGTGCTTGTCTTGTCTTTACTTGTGTGTGAAGGTGAGAAGTGGCTCTATGGCTGCTGGTTCTACAGACCAAGTGAAACCTTCCACCTGGCAACACGCAAGTTTCTGGAGAAGGAGGTCTTCAAGAGCGACTACTACAACAAAGTGTCCATCAGTAAAGTTCTGGGCAAGTGTGTGGTCATGTTCGTGAAGGTAAGACCCCAACAGGAACTGAACCAGATACAAAAAAATGTTTTATTTACTTTGACATGGATCTGTTCACCCAACTGTGACCTTTTGCTGCTTTCTATAGGATTATTTCAAAATGCAACCCGAGGGCTATGGGGCCGACGATGTGTACATCTGTGAATCCCGTTACGCTGCCAGAAACAAATCGTTCAAGAAGATCAAGATTTGGGCCATGCCGGCAAGCTCTGTGAAATTGGTCTCTCGGGAGGTGCCACTGCCTGTTGTCCGTGTTGCTTCCATGTTTGCCAAGCCTGACCAGGACAAACCTACATTTTCATACACAGACAGTGGCAGTTTTATGGACAAGGTGAGGTGGCACTTTAATTTTTTTTCCAATCCAAAAATAAGAAAAATTTGATGTCTTTGATTAGAAGAATTTGCTCTAAATAAACCATAACTGTTTCTCTGCGCTGCCTTTCATGAAATTTGTGTCATTTGTAGGAGCAAATTAAAAGACACAATAAAGACAAATTACAGGTACAGATACCAAACTTCAGTACTGACCTATCTTTGGCCTAATCCCAGAAGGCTTCCAGAATCAGGACACTAGCCTTCCAGGACACAAGTATATTTCAGTGTATAGGATAAGGTTGCAGTCTAAATGAAAAAGCATATTGTCTCCAAGCAATGCCTCAACTACAGGGGATTAATTAACTCAGGCATGTCTCGACAAGGGTTAGCTGGGAGGCAGAGGAGTAGTAGTTCCAAGTATGAAAGTTTGTTTGTTACAATATAAACAAACACCTGACTCCTCTGTGTGTGTTTGTGTGTAATTATTCATTTAGGAGAGAGAGGATGTCCAGATGGAGATGAGCGGAGCTGAGCCCGGCTATCTGTACTTTGAACAGTTACGCTACAACAACATCTGGTATAAAGTGGGAGACTGCGTTTACATCCAGTCACATGGTCTGTCTAAGCCCCGGGTTGCCAGGTGGGTGACGGTATATTTTGCTCTGTAGTGTACACGGTTCATAAGGGTGATGGAGATCAGTGAGGTTGTATAGGATGCCAAGTCTACTTTAAGGCAAAACATTATTTTAAATTATATGTAATAATGTAATAAATGTAAGTAATGTAAGTTGCTGGAAAAGCTTAAAAATGCACCTTAAAAATGTGGGAAGAAGACCAATTGTACTTGCCATTGTTGCTTTAAAGTTTTTACTGAGTTATTAACTCTGGCTCCCTTGACTGGGCAACAGGATAGAGAAGCTGTGGGTGCAGAATGGAACTACTTTCTTCTTTGGACCCATCTTCATTCATCCCGAGGAAACAGAACATGAACCCACAAAGATGTTCTACAAGAGAGAAGTGTTCCTGAGCCATCTGGAGGAGACCTTGCCCATGACCTGTGTCATAGGTACTGCTTTGATAACTTCACAGAATTTGTGTTCACACATCACAATGAGCCTGTACATCCTTCATGTGATGTACTTAAAGGAATTGTTAGAAAGCCACAGCCAGCTGCTGTTAGCTTCGCTTAGCACAAAGACTGGTGGTGAAATGGCTTGCATGGCTCAGTCATGCTGTGACAAAATCCACCTACCAGCACCTCTAAAGCTGACTATTTATCATGATATATCTTGTTTGTTTGTTCCATACAAAAACAAAGTATAGAAATGACAATTAAGCATTTAACAGGTATGACTATTTGTTGGCTGGTACAATTAATTTCTTGGATTTGTCACTGGTTGTCTGGCAACTGCTCAGAGCCAAGAAATACTTGGCAAAACCCTGATAAACTGTTGTACAGTTACAATAGCTCTGCCAGAAATCTTCAAAAATGACTATGACTATGACTATGACTATTAAAGGGGTTTCCTTTTCCTCTACAATTTTTGGAGTCGACATTACAGCTACACAAATTACGAATCAGCCCTTTACTAACAAACAAGTTTTGTCCTTCCTGTCTGCTCTCCAGGCAAATGCATGGTGTCCTCCTTTAAGGACTACCTGTCATGCCGACCTACCGAGTTCTCCGAAGATGATGTCCTGCTGTGTGAGAGCCGCTACATTGATACAGAGAAGCTGATGAAAAAGTTCAAGGGTCTGAAACGCTTCTCGTACTCTTCCAAAGTGGTGGAGGATGAGATCTTCTATTTCAGGTTGGTCACTGAAGCATAGCACTGACGCTGATTGAAAACTATAGAATTTCTTTCCCAGTCTGAATTTGTATTTGTGTTCTCTTGTGCTGGTTTTTTGCATAGGAAATTGATGGTGCCACAGAAGGAAGCATCACCCTTTTTGGACAAGAAGATAGATGAGCTCGAGCTTAAACTGGCAGATATGGAGGATGGAGATGATGATATGGAAGATATAGACGACGACGAGGAGGCTCCAGCGACGCCTTCTATGCCTCAGATGCAAACCCCACTTGCAAGCGATATGGACCACATGCCATACACACCTTCTCAGGTACCCATACATCTCCAAAGACCTTAACCAAAGAAGTGTTATGTCCAAAGGTTTTAAACTGCTGCTACTAATATTAACAGTAAGACACAACCTGGTTGTTTTTTAACCTGCGCCTTTGTTTTCTCATGAAGTCCACTCCTAAGGTGAAGGGCTTATCCAAGAAGGAAGGGGCCAAGAGGAAGATGAACATGAGTGGCTACATCTTGTTCAGCAGTGAAATGCGAGCAGTGATTAAAGCTCGACACCCAGACTTCTCTTTCGGGGAGTTGAGTCGACTCGTGGGTACCGAGTGGAGGAACCTTGAGGGTTCCAAGAAAGCGGAATATGAAGGTGAGGAGGAGCACTGAGTAGGCATGAAAATTCTCCGAAGCGAACTGAACTAAAGACAGAAATGATTTTTTTGTTTCAGAACGCGCAGCCAAAATAGTGGAGCAACAAGATCGTGACAGACCACCCCAGAAGCAAGGGTCCCCTAGAGCAGGTACCCCTGTAGGGGCACTGATGGGGGTGGTGCCTTCGCCTAGCACTATGGGAATGATAAACCAGACCATGTCACCTGTGTCAGGTAACCCCTCTCAGAGGCAGCACGAGTGTTTGACAACAAGGCAGCAGGGGAATGAGGCTGGACTGTTAAAAAACCGTAATCCTCTAACGTATTTACCTCAAGACTACATTCTTAAAACAACATTTTTCTTCTTTGCTGCTGTCTCACATTATTTTATGTTTGTAGGTTTTTATTATCATTAGATTCATATCTGCATGACATTGCCTGCATGATTGACTTTTAACCATGAATAACTTTTTTTAAAATTTCATTTAACTTTTATTCTTGTTTTGCCTGCTAACATTTTCAGACCCATTTGTGTTGTCTGCCCCTTTCACACACCGAACCTTTAACATCATCAAGTGGCAGTGGTTTTCATTATCCACACGTCAGTCTCTAATACAGCAAATTTTATGTCAAATATCGGGTCAAGTTGCATGACTGTCCGGTATAGAAAGTTTGTTGGTTTGGTAACGCTTTATATTAAAGGGGCTCTATGTGACAATTTGTGTGATAATTTGAATCCCTTTTTTTGGCGATTTGTGAGCGGATTTTAACTCTAAGTGAAAAAATAGTATTTAGATCCAGTAGCTGCAAAAATCACAGTAAACTGTTGAATAGTGGATGATGAAGTATGTATGAAGCAAAAACAAAGCTTAGTAAAGGTTTAACAATGCGTTTGTAATTCCATTATAAACAATAACGATGAACTGTTTATAAATATCGTTATCTTACAATAAACGTGCATATGATGTGATTATTAACACTTACATAGTGTTATTAACACATTCCAATGTTATAAAGGTTGTAAGGATTCATAATGGACTAACTATTAAATGCGCTTGCTACAAGGACCTTAATATAAAGCGTTACTTTTTTCTATTTGAGAGTTTGGGGGAAAAAGGTATACCCAAATTACTTCATTTAAATCCTGTCAAAAATCAAAAGAAAATTTGTACGATTAGCTTGTAACATCTTGCAAGCCTTACACGGCGATGTTGACACTTCTGTTGCCACTAGAGTTGAAGTTACACATTTACAGACATCTAACAATTCCCGAGCAAACATCGAGAATTGACAATTGAAAATTGTGAGAGAATTTAAGTCTTAAGGTGCATGTGTGAAAGGGGCCACTGTGTGCAGTAGTAGTGCATGTTATTTTTAGAGTCAGCTGCATGTCACTTATGCATGGATTTGTTGTTGTCCTCTCCTCACACTCTTCCCCAAGGCATGATGGGAGCTTACGGCCCACCTTACATGTCCATGCAGAGCCCCCATGAGGGCTTGTTGAGTGTGGCGACAATGCCACCTCACCCTGTAGGGGGGCCCCACCTGCCTCCTCACCATCTCCAGCAAGGTATGCCTGGGTACCCTGGCATGCTTCATCAGGGTAAGGGCCACTGTCCCAGCCACACCTGCTCAGTCACATTCAGTCGTGTCTCTCCTGCTGGAGGGGTTTACCTGGTCCACAGGCTGCACAGCCTGACGTACTTGCTGAGCAGTCAAAGCTCTCTGGTCTCCAACCAACTCTCCAAGTGTACTCACATGCCACACTTAAAATACAGTCTCCATGTACACATTCTCAGATATAATGCATGTAAAGATGACTAACATTCAACTGATATTCAAAAACTAACATTTCCATGAGTCATTTTAAAGCATTGATGTAGAACTCAACAAAAAGCAAACCAGCATGAGTTTAACCACAGTTACTACATGCACAGAAATGAAATTTTGTCATTTAACAGGTATGATGGGCGCTGGGATGAATGGCGTGGCAGGAAGTCCTGCATCAGGCAACTATATGCAACAGGTGAGGCCTGTTTCTAACTAGACTATTGATAATGATTTGTGTTCCTTGCAAAATGTATCATCAGTGTTATTCTGTCATGCAGCCACTGTTTTCACTGATGGAGTCTTACAAGATGTGATCAGAATGTGTTCATTGGAAAACAAACTCTACATGGCTTGTTATTATATAGAGCATACATATTTATAATACATGTTAAACATGTTATTTTTACATTTCACTATTCCACATATTGTCCACATGCTAAAAAGTCTAATGTCATCGCCAAATTTCAGCCTGGGATGTTCAGCCCAGGACAGCATGCTCCTCCACCATATCCAGGACAGGGGCAGCCCTCTCACCTGCAGCCCACCACTCCCATGTTTGTGGCTCCTCCACCAAAGACCCAGAGGGTGCTCCACTCAGAGGCCTACCTCAAGTACATTGAGGGCTTGAATTCAGAGTCCAACACCGTCAGCAAGTGGGACCAAATGCTCAAAGGTGGTGTCTCTTCACTCATATTTTCATTTGGGGCGTGTTTCTCATAGATTTGTACATTAATATACCACCTTATAATGTCTCAGTTACTAAGATGCTAAATTCAACATATTGAAGTCAAGACAATAATGTTGATGTATAAATGTTATTGGAAATGTAATTATTATACATTACTGTAACAGTACATGAGAGAAGCAGGATTGTTTAAGTATGAATACATATCTGGAAAGTACTGCATGATTTTCTGTGAATTTTAAAGCACATTGGTCATTTGAAGTCCCACCTTGTTGCCTTTTATGAAAGAAGAGACATGTCTCCATTCACCTGCTAAGTAAGTAAACTAATCAAAAATCCTGTGTTTCCTCAACAGCTCAAAGGCGTGACGCTTACCTGACCAAAGAGCAGGAGAGCCGGCTGCCAGCTCACTGGCTCAAGAGCAAAGGAGCCCACACCACTATGGCGGACGCACTGTGGCGCCTGCGTGACCTGATGCTGCGAGACTCTCTGAACATCTGTCAGGCACACAACCTGTAACCCATTGGACACTCACTGTACCACTATAACCAGCTCACTCACTGCTTTTATCCTCAAGCTATGGAGTTTAGAAAGGATTATAGACTATAGAAGCAATATTTTATAGTGAAACCTGATCAATTTTATATTTATTAGCTAATATGATGAACTTGATAGTTATTTGTGTGTGTGCATTTTCATTTTTTTTACAGACCGGATTAATTATGCTGCAAAATCATGTTTTTTTGGCTTATTGATACTACCAAAATAAAAATTCAGATTATCATGTTCATGCTGTGTTTGTTTTTTTATTGATTGTCCTCAGCAAGCATTGCTGTTGTGCTTGTTTATGATGATGATAAGAAAAAAAAGCGTGATGAATCTTCACTATCAATGAAATCTCTGCTTTATTTTGGAAGTACTTCCTCTCTGGCGACGTCACTTCCTGAAAAGCGAATCAAGATAGGGCCATTCTCTTTAGTGTTTGCCCTGTTTTCCCAATGTCCATCTCCTCACCGCCCGTATTTTGATTTAAAAATAACATAGACTGACTCCTGAAACTGGCCGTTTACAAAAGAAAACGACAGTATATCAAAGTGTACTATGGAGTAACTAAAAACTGAACAAAAGGAACGACGAGGTGAGGTTTATTTCATGCAGTGACATCGAGGGGTCGAGGTTAGCTAGCTAGCAATTTCACCGGTTGTTCTCCAGACTCGCTGGGAATTAATGTGAGACGTGTTGTGTTATTAGAAAATAAACTAGTGTCAGGTATTGCTGCTAATGAGCTGTGAGTACATCTTTCTGAAGACACCATTGTTAGTCATTTGAGTGTTCAGGTTCATTTTCTACAGAGGTTGTCCCATTATGTGCATCCCTCCCACTGTAGCTAGCTAGCTGACGTTAACGTGGTCTTATGGGAAAGCTCCCTCAGCTACCCGGCGGTCTGACACAATATAGAGCTTGTTAATGTCCTACTGACAATATTTCTTTATTTCTGACATACGGCCATACCATTAAAAAAAAGCTATAAGTCATCAAGACGTAGTCGTGTATGCATATTTGCAAGCGGTTGAAGCTCCATATTTGTAGCCGCTACCTAGCTCGCCTTCTAATAGCAAAAAAATGAGCAGTTGTTAAGTTGTCATTTAAGTAGCGAGTTACTTAATGTTGTGTAGCATACATTTAGCTGAACGAGGCACGTTAAATCCAGTGCAGGTGAATTTTAATTGTTTTAAATCACAGAAAGCGGTGGCTCTAAGGGCCCCCACAACACCCAGACTGTGATGGACACCTCCCAACCAACCGAGCACTTTGATAAGAACAAACTAATTAGGATGTTTTTGGGTCTGCAGCATCATTGTATGACAGCTAGGCAAACCAGAATATTGAGGAGGAATCAGTTTAAGCCATGCTAACAGGGGTGGTCAGTGTAGCCACCCAGCTGGTTGCATTGTTTGGTTGTCGTCGTTCTTGCTGGCTGTGACTGGTAGATAATGTTGACCTGGTGGGTGTCGTCCTGTCTTGGCACTCTACATAAACCACCATCTATGATTTGCATATGTAATGCATATATATACACACACACAATATGTTCTGGCATTCATGAATGTTGCAAAAGCTTTAATGAATACACATTTGTAAAGGGCAATTAGTTACCAGAGTTGTGTCTTTTTTTTTATTGCCACAGAAGGAATATTGCTTAGAAATGTGCTTTCTTCTGGACTGCACTGTACTTTTACTACAACCAAACAATCTAGAAAGTCACGATAGTTGACTATCAAGGCACTATGTAAGGCAGAATCTTCTTAGCACTTGTCAAATATTATTCATCTGGGCTTATCTGAAATGAAACTCGTAATGATTTGAAGGTGCAGAATGTGTCTGTATCGAGGTTGAAAGTTAAACTTGAGGGTGTAAAATCTGCCCATGAAGCTCAGTGGTTAGCAGTGTTGACTCACAGCAAGAAGGTGCTGGTTTCAAACCTGATCCAGGCAGCTGGGGCCTCTCTGTGTAGATTTAGCATTTTATCCCAAGCATTGCATGGGTTGTCTCCCACAATCCACACATGGGTGAGCAAATTGGACACTAAATTACAATAGATGTTAACTTGGGTCTTTGTTTTTATTCAGGCCATTGATGGGCATCCTGAGGGCTCCAGTATCTGTGACAGACTTTTAGATTAATTAAAAATGCTGCCATATTCTTCATCCGTAATAATTGGCGCATCTCAGTCACTTGTCTTATATCCTCACTTTTCCAGGCAGAGCACATATCAGACCTCCTCAATAAAGAGTTCCTCCCACTTTGGCATTTACCATTGCTGCACTACAAAGTTCTTAACTTGACCTCAACCTACGATTGACTAAGCTAGACCAACGAGGATGTCCCAGCTCCAGTTTCAGTGTCCGGCTAGCCCCATGCCTGCTGCCTCTGCCCCACTGCAGCTGGGGCAGCCACAGCCTGGCTACAGCATCCCGTGTGCCTCAGGCACCTTACCCTCGGAGAGCGCCAGCCAGCCCATCAGGAGCTCCGCTCTCCCTGCAGGCTCAGCCACTCCCTACAATACCACCACAGGTTGGCTTTATTTATTTGTTGGATAACAAAAGCTTATATTTTATTGCTGCAATTCATTTATTTTATTTTTTTTGTGCACAGTAAAGTACTATCTTTAAGCCACTAACATTTGTGGTTGCAAGTAATGCATATGTTTTTTTTTTATTCCTTTAAACTTCTTGTTTTCTAAGGTTTATTAAACCCTACATCTTCTTCTTTTTCAGATTATTTGTGTTTTTGCCGGCTTTGGGACTCACAGCAAACTCTAGTTTTGTGTTCATGATCATGTTTGTTTTCTTTTTTGTTTTGTCATAGTATCTAACATGGCAAACCCTAAAGAGAAGACCCCCATGTGTTTGGTGAATGAGTTAGCCCGTTTCAACAAGATCCAACCTGAGTATAAGCTGCTTTGTGAGCAAGGACCAGCTCACTCCAAGGTACTTCAAGATTATTTTTTACAGACAACCCAATCGTGTAATTTTATTCAAACTATTGTCTTCTTTTGTCACAAGGTCATGCTGGTGACAGAGACTGTACTGTTTTCCCTCTCTCAGATTTTCTCAGTTAGACTCACACTGGGAGATCAGCACTGGGAAGCAGAGGGGACCAGCATCAAGAAAGCCCAGCATTCCGCGGCTGCATCTGCCCTCGATGAGACGACACTTCCCAAGCCCACCGTGAGGACGCCCCGCAACACAGGCAAGAACCCAGGTGGGCTCTTCCCACTGGCTCTGTAACAGTCTTTTGATAAGCTTTGCTAATATATCGTTTTATCTTTTGTTTTCTCTGTGTTGGCCTTACAGCAGATGGAATGACACATACCATGGAGTTAAATGCACTATGTATGAAGCTTGGTAAAAAGCCAATGTATAAACCCATCGACCCGTACCCGGGGATGAGACCACCAAACTTCAACTACAATGTCCGGGCTCCAGGACCTTACCAGCGCTCTATGCAACAGTGAGTTTCCTTCACTTGGAAATTAGAAAATATGACATTCTTCCGTTTTGTCTTGATTCAGTTCATTTGTAATATGGTAAAAGACAGTTGCATTGACTTTTTTGTCTCCAGGTACTACTATCCATTTCCTCCAGTGGGACCAATGTTATACCACATGGAGCTTTCCATCGGAGGCCAGCAGTTTATTGGTAAGGGACGCACACGGCAGTTAGCCAAACATGACGCTGCTGCCAAGGCCCTGAAAGTGCTGCAAAAGGAGCCAATATTGCAACAGTTGCCAGTGGTGAGAAAAGAAGTGTACAGTCAGCATGGAATAGTGCTTGAATGCCTTTTGTGCAGTTTTATTCAGACAAATTTTCTTTCTTTAATATGCTTTCTGCTCTTGACAGATGAATGGAGAGCCTGAAGAGGAGAACCTCAACAAATCAGAAATCAGTCAAGTGTTTGAAATTGCACTGAAACGCAATTTACCTGTCAACTTTGAGGTGATTTATACATTTTTTAAAATAAATGTTAATAGGCATACATCAGTTCAGTAATGTGTCGACAAGATGTATTAATTATGAGCCCAGTTTCTTATCCTGTTTAACTGTAGAACTGTTGTTCTGTTGTTTTCCAGGTTTTAAAGGAGGAAGGCCCTCCCCACATGAAGAGTTTTATAGTGTGTGTTACAGTCGGGGAGTTCACTGGACAGGGTGAAGGGAAGAGTAAAAAGATTGCCAAGAAGCTGGCAGCAGCAGCGGTGCTGGGGGAATTGAAGAAGCTACCCCATATACCCAGTGTGGAAAAAACGCTGCCACGCATCAAGAAGAAAACCAAATCCATCATCAAGGTAATGTGATAAGTGAGCTGGAATAAGAACAATCGGCACAGACCGAGAGTCTCGTCATTACGTGATGATTAATCTGTCATGCCAACAGCTGCAGACCAGCCCAGAATATGGCCAGGGAATGAATCCCATCAGTCGCCTGGCTCAGATCCAGCAGGCCAAGAAGGAGAAGGAACCAGAATACAGCATGGTGACAGAAAGAGGTCTACCTCGGCGCAGGGAGTTCGTCATGCAGGTGATTTGACAGAAACTGAAGCACTCCAGTAGCGTTGTGCCTGTTCGCCTCTGCCTCTGCTTGTTAATTGCTCACCTGTTCAGTTTTTTGCTGCATCTTTTCTGATATAGGTGGCAGTGTGCGGCCAGTCTGCAGAGGGAATGGGACCTAGTAAAAAGGTGGCCAAGAGGAACGCAGCAGAGAAGATGCTGGAGCTCTTGGGATATAAAGTGCCTCAGCCTCAGCCCCCCAAACCGGCACTCAAGACTGATGAAAAGGTACTGCTATACCTATCAAGCAAGTCCTGTAAACTTAGAAGACAATGAAAGTTTATATCTCTGTGCAAAACCTTCATTCCTTCATTTACATGTGTTGTTTTTGTCATTTTAGACCCCAGTGAAAAAGCCTGGTGATGGGCGCAAAGTGACCTTCTTTGAACCTGGCTCTGTAGAGGACGTGGCATTGGGTAAGTGTCAATAGATCTGTCAGACTCACATGTTTGGCAGTGGTCAAATAATTTGTTATATTATTTCTATTGTGCTTATGTAAACTTAACAAATGTGCTTTTCCTTTGAAGGTTCCAAGGAGGAGGACTTCCGCCTGCCTTACCTGAGCCACCAGCAGCTGCCTGCAGGCATCCTGCCTATGGTCCCTGAGGTGGCTCAAGCAGTCGGGGCCTACCAAGAATCCCAGGCCAAGGACTACAGTCGAGCTATACCCAACCCGGGCAAGGCCACAATCACTGCCATGATTGCCAACGAGCTGCTTTACGCAGGGACATCCCTGACTGCTGAGACTATCCTGAAGAACAAAAATAACATGAACCAACTGCCCCACGGCCCCCTCACCAGGCCTTCAGAACAGCTCAGCTTTCTGGCATCCGTGCAGGCCCTGCAGGTAACTGGCAAAATGTTCTGCTCTGATGAACTCAATAATTGCATTAGATTTAGGTTTGAATGTTTAAAATGTATCTTATTGTATTTGTTTACAGGTGGAGTACAAAGATTTTCCTAAAAACAATAAGAACGAGTTTGTGTCACTGATCAACTGCTCCTCCCAGCCACCGCTCATCAGTCATGGGATTGGGAAAGACGTAGAATCCTGTCATGATATGGTGAGTATTTTTAAAAACTACAGACTTCATCCCTCTAGTTTAATAGTTTTTAACACTCTTTTATACCTGTCAATACTTAGAATGTGATGACTCACATTGTGTGTGTGTGTGAGAGAGAGAAGAGACAACATTGCAGCCAAAATCCTAGAAATGTGGGAGTATTTGGATGCCTTAGGAAGGACCAGGCAATTGTTGATGAAGGATAACCAACAGGAACAGGAACAGAAGCTGAAAACAAGTGGCTATCAGATTGTCAAACATATATAAGTTTTAGTCATATGCTGCATGTTTCTGCCAAAAACAGTACAGTAAAAAGGCCTATTTTGTCCACCGTCAGTGTTGTTGTCCTCGCACAGAACAAAACAAGTATGACTGGTTGTCAGATTTTGGAAAAGTCTTTAAAGGTCACCCTATTTCCTCCACACTGTGCACCCATTTGGGCAGCTGTGGTAATAGACAAGCAAACTTCCTTGAAGAAATCCCCCCCCCCCCCCAAATCTAGGCATGTTTCCTGACTTTATTTCAAGAACATACCATGAAAAGTGAGCATGACCAAAGGGAGCACAGCTGCTGTCAAATGCAGGCTGACATGTAATGTACTTACGATTTTACAATGATGCAACAAACGCCCAGTTGTTCCCAAAATGGAGCTGTGTGTTACTGCTTTCTGGACACCCACTCCTTTTCTTGAAGGATACCTGCTACCAAGACAATGCAGCTTTACTTCACTACCTAACCGGTTCTGTTCTCCACCTCTTCAGGCTGCACTGAATATATTGAAGTTGCTCTCCGAGTTGGACCAGCAGTCAAATGAAAGAACAGGAAATGGACCAGTCTCTCGGTAAGCTGTGATAAACACTGCCTCTCCTCTTATGTGTAGCTGTGTCTATAATAAGCCTTTCAGTCTATTCATAATCAAAATGAGTAATCAGTTGCAATAATAACTCCCTATGTAATCTCTCTTAAATTAGCATAAAACAGCTTTTGTTGTTCATCCCTTAGCGGTGCTCTCTGCCTGTTTTCCAACTGGTTCCTGTTTCCCTAGGGGATAATTTTTTAATTTTTGTAACATAAAAAGACGAATCAGCTTAATAACTCTGGTTGGAGTATCATCTGATAGAACTGTTGTTTGATTACAAAGAGCACAGCAGCAAGCTTTTATCTTTTCAAAGGTCTGCTCATGATTAAGGGTTACACATAGTGTTTGGCGTGTTTTTGTTTATTGTGCAAACATGACAGCTTATCAGATCATTTTATTCAGCATATATGTAAATACATCTGTAAACTTCAGATTACAGCCATCAGAGGATCCTGTTAGGACTGAGTTACTGTTAACTGTGACACTACATGGGCTTTATTTTCTACAGGTGTGGCAAGCAGGAAATCGAAAGTGACATGCACCTCAAACAGGCTAACTCAAGCACATTGGCACAGACCCTGGATGGCACTGTTTAGATGATCAGGTTTGGTTGTCTGTAAAAGCACTAGAGAAAACTCAGACACTGTGTTCTTAGTCAGTTTTAGAAGGCACCGGGAAGCTTTGGGCACTGTATGCTCTAAACCATCAATGTTCACTGTCATTATTCCAAAATGTTCACAGTTAAACAAGATTGATAGGAAAAAATAGTGCTTCCCCTTGATGTTGTTTAATTGTTCACATTATTTATTTTTGTTGCGTTGTAGAAAAAGCAGCTGTATCCTAGTCAATGCGTTTGGGGGTTTAAGTGTCGAAAAAAAAAGAAAGAAGCGATTTAACTGTGAACTTGGTTTTTATTTTGCTTAGAACTTGTTTCCTCTCTGTGAGACCTTTTTACCTGTTTTTAAGTCTTTTGCGTTTGTTCCCCTGCTGAGGTAGTTCATTAAACTAGGTCTTGTAAAAGTTGGACCTCATCTTTGGCTATGGTGCAGCTGCCGAACCTCTGATTTTCCTAGAGTGCTTTATATCAACAACCAGTGTTATCGACATTACCATGTAGGGCTGGGAAGAAGTTCTGACTAAATGTAGCGTGTGATGTAATGTGACGTTGTGTCTGCTGTGTGTGGCAGGGACGTTTCCTTGTTGCATCAGTTTCCCTGATTCTCCCTCCTCCTCCCCCCTTATGTCAACCTTCATTCTCTCTCCGCTCCCCATGGTAATTAAACTGTGCTCATGTGCACAAAACAAAGACTTCTGCTATCTTGTCTTTTCTTTACCTGCCAGCGGTGTAACATATAACCGAAAAGGTTTTAGTTATCTGGAGTTTTGCAGTGATTCAATATTATCATCTTTCCACTTCCAGTGGTGTCGTTTTGTCATGATATTATTATAATGTGCCACTGTGTTTCCAAATTAATGACTGCCACATATTTAAATAAAGCAAAACAAAAAACAAGAAGAGTTGTTAAAGTTGTAATCATTTAGATTTCAGTCAGGTAACATGAGCAGCTACTTTGTAAGAAATACAACTGAACAACTTTCTGTTCACAGTGCTGCCAACACTTTCTTTTTAAAGCAACACTATGTAGAAATTAGCATTTTGTGCGATTTGGCACCCCCCCCCCACAGGTTCTGAGTGCAACACCACTGTCGTAAATATAAATCCCAGGTCTGTAACAATCTGTCAGATGTAATGTAGGTGCTGACTACAAACAAAACTCATTACGTCATAACGATATTGTGTCTTAAAAACTTGTATGTTGAAGTAAACATGTATGTAACACTGTGATCCTACCCTCTCACTGAAGTTACATAGTGCAGAAACAAGTGACAGACACCACTTACCCTATAACAAGACACTGTACCATCAACATGATTTTGAAGCCGTTATTTTAAGGTAAAAAAAAAAAGTTACATAATGTATGTTGATACAAAGCTAAAATCAAGCAAAAAATATTAATGATCAATTTTTCGTTTATATTTGAGGACATTAGTGTGACTGGCATACTGGAGGAAATGCTGCATAATTAGTCATAACTCATTTGAGATTAGACTTCTACTAACTAACTGCAGCAGTTCCAAAATTGGTCACTGAAAATGCTTTTAAAAAAACAAAAACAAAAAAAAACTCAAAAACTTGATTCAAAAAGATATTTTAAGCCTGTTCTACTTCAGAACCAGCTCTTAATACCAAACATTATTTAGTGCTGGCATCATTATATAGTCACTAATTTGTATGTTTTGTGAAGTTCTCATAAACACAAAGCAGCACACAAATCAGTTGCCCTCATCAGAGAGTGTGTTTACAGTAGTGTCTTTTTTTAATCAATTTATTTTATGTAAACACAATACAGCACAACGTTCTGGTACATTAAATTACACATATTAAAGACATTCCCCTTTTGGCCAGTCCAGGATTCAGTCACTGTGAAGTAACAGTTTTAAGGGACTTCAGACTTCATTTGAACATTACAGAAATGTTTTGTTTTTGTTTTGTTTTTGGTGTTTTTGGGCACTGATGAACACTTGGCTGAGTCGTCATCTAGTACACACTTCTGAATGATGAGTCCCAAAGTCTTAAGCCCCCTCTGTTTGGCCTCTGATAATCCACATGTTACTGAATCCTGGCTGTAGCTGGGCAGTTAGGCCCACTGCTGTCCACACAAGCAGAAGGTTGTTTTTTTTTTTTCTTTTGACATTTGATTTTAATTTTAAGGTTTTGACCCCCATCCTGCCTTAACTGAATTTGTGTACAACTATGCAACCGTAATGGCAGCATTAGATGCTTGTTTCTTGGTGTCAATGAAGGGGTACATGCACTTGTCGGACCCCATGAAACGATATGTGACCACATTGGATTCCCATGGCAACAATCTGAAAGAGAACGTGCAGTAGAGCTTAAAATACTGAGCATCAGCTGCTGAAGATGCAATATGTAAGAATTTTAGTTTAAACCATTTAAAAATTAACTAAACTTATGAACAAAATGAAGAAATAATAGTTTTTAATAATAGATATTATGTGAAAGACGTCCATGAATTGTGTTGCAGGGATATTTACTGAAGTTAGCATGCTAGCCAGCTAACCCCCGGGCCTGATTACCTTTTTCTCCCCTGTGCTAGCAGTGTAAACACCAACACTAGCTGCACAGATAACTGGGCTGACAAGCTAACAGTAGCTACAGTCATAAACAGACTACAGTCGGCAGCGGTTAGTTACAATGGTGATATGCTGCCCCTGTTTGCTCGCATAATGAGTTCAACGGGTGGCCAATTCTTACATATTACACCTTGTAAGCAATGTAAGTGCACACATGAAGAAATGTTAAATGCAAAAAAAGTAACACATAGTACCTACTGTTTTTTAAATGTAGGAACTGCGGCAGATAAAACAACTTTGGGGCAACAATTGCACATTTTATAGTAAAGGAGAAATAGATTATTATTGTAAATACTGGGTACCTACAGGGTGCAAAACCACAAAACAAAACTGAAGTGTGGGGATAATGATATTATCAGCACTGGTATTCATCAGAACCTTTAAAATTATACATAAAACACATGTATTTATTATCCTGTACATAATCCAAAGACCACATGCTGGCTGGTTAAATGACCTATGCAGTAGGCTGCTAGTATTTAACCTGTTGAGTGCTCCTAGAAGTGTATTTCTGTACTCCATATATGACTGACAAACACTCACTGGTCCAAGATTTTAGCTTCCTACCCAAAGCCAACATTGCTCTCCCCCAGCATAGGCATATTTTATATATTCTTCAATAACATTAAGTGTTGAGAGATTTTACAAAAGCTGCTTTCCTTACCTCTCTGTGCCCTTGCTGTTTTGTAGCATATTGTTACTGTGACATATGTTACACTGTAATTACTTTATAGGTCCTGTTATCAGTGTTGTTAACACCATTTTCCCAAACGTCAGTTTTATTTCCCAGTGTTGCACCACGTATAGGTACAAATTACTTTCATTTATTGATATATTCTATTTGGAACAACAAAACAAATAGTTAATTAAAAGTTGTTGTTTTTTTTAAGTTAAGATATAACTAATAAATTCTCAAAAAACAACATGGTTTAAAAAGGAGTAGGAGGAAGTATACACATATCTAATCCTACCCTTCTCCACTACCTCATTATTTCAAAAATATTTCCTTCTCATTTATCTCATAAGAAAAATAGTTGATTTTTATTTTTTCCTTTCCTCTAAAAAGCTTGATTCTTGCTTGTTTTCTTCCACTGTATCTACATTTAAGTACCAGTGGGAACCAGTAAGTATTTTTGATGCCTGATTCATAAAGTGAAGTTAGGCTGTTAATTGCAAGCCGCTGTTAAATTATGTATTTAAAATGCCACCTAAATTATTTATGGTCTTTAGTTAATATGAATGTGTGTCTTTGTACTTACGCTCTGGACAGGAAAGGCAGGTAGGTGAGGCGAGGGATGCACACTAACGGTTGGTCTATCAGGATGGCGTTCATGGCCTGCTCCACACAGTACTGGGGCTCCAGAGGAGGCAGGATCAGTTCCACTTCCTCCCTATTAGTGGCACCAAAGGACAAATAGGCTGTCACTCATGATTTATTAAACAGTGTTATGACAGCAAACCCATGGCCAAACATAAACAGAATGCTTACCCTCGTCAACACACCCACACCCTGCGCTGGATATTTGTCGCAGTAGACAGTGGTTTAGTTTTAGAGTTTCAACAGCACAAATGCCACAGTCTCACAGTTCACTTGCATTTTTAAGGCAAATTTAACAACAGATTGGTGGATATTTGGTGTTCCTGTGGTGGGTATGGAAGTTGTGTTGCAGTACTTTTTCCAAATCTTGTAATATATTCTGGCTTGAGTCTAAATCACTCAGTTCAAAAGCCCTGAATGACAGTATGTGAGTATTTTGTTGACGTACCGTATCTTGCAGCCTTCAAACATGCCTGTGTCCACGATATAGGGGCACACAAGAGTCGTCTTCACTCCATCAAACTCGTCGGCCAGCAGCTCGTGGGCCAGAGACTCATGGAAGCCCACTGCAGCAAATTTACTGGCACAATAATCCTGTCTCAAACAAAAATCAAAACTGTTTACTCTGTCTGCACAAGTATCAAGTTATTTACAGTATGATTTCTCAAACCTTCTCAGACTGCTGTGGTATATGTGTTTGAATATGTGAATTTATTAGCTGACTTGTGTGTGTGTGAGAGACAACAAAGCTGTCATAGCTTAGAGTTGCAGTGATCTTTCTCCCTCCCTGGTTCACCTCGACACAAGCGGTGCTGAAGAGACCGAGGACGCTGGCGATGGTTACAATATGTCCATGATTCTGAGCCTTCATCTGAGGGAGGAAGGCCTTCACTGTCTGAGAAACAAGCACACATACGCATGAGGTCATTATGAGGCAACAAAACTGTGCAGTGTACAGTGACTTGTGGTAACTCAATGGGAAGAAAGCTTATGTTGCACGAGCAGCTTCACATTAAGAGGATTAATGTGGGAATCCTGCAGTCCATAGTGTGAGGGGGATAAAGCTATTAACGCAAGACATTTTACACATCTTGCGTCACAATATGCACAATAACCTGCTGTGTGCAGCAGATTATACAGTACAATGTGAAATTCACAAGCTTCATTTCCAGCTCTCTAAATTTCAGTCAGTGCTGAATTATTGCCTGTGTTCGACTGAGAAAGTCTGTCACCTATACAGCAGGGCACATTAAATGTTTAATAAAAACAATGACTACTACAAACACTAGTGTTGGTCATTGTGTTGAACGTTTGGATAGTTTGCCACCTTTTGTCACTTTTGACAAGTGATTTAAATTTTTAAGTTTCTCTCTGTATTTTTGGGTCCAGTATTTATTAAAATCACGATTAAGTATTTCTCTTTGTGAGTTCTGACCTGTGATTGGCTGTAAGTTACAACAAGCAGTGGTGGACACGGGATGTTTGAGGGGCAGGGGCGATGACAAAAAGGGGGCACCCCCTGATGCCCTAATTAGACAACAATAAAAAAATTTAATTTCTAAAGCACTTTTCAATCTTAAGCCTACAGTGCTTTGGAGATCGAAAGATTTATAGGGTAATAAATATCTTTTTTTTAAAAATTAAACCTAACCCTGTACAACAACACAAAATTGGAACATGAGAGTACATATATCAAGCAGCACTCAGCCCATACTTAAACAGATGGAAGGTCAAGTGCAAAATAAAAGAAATGAGCTCATGTATAAATAAGCCAATCTGGATAAGAGAAAAAAACTCATATACAGCGAGAGCAATTATTATTCTGGATAAACAGATAAATAAAACAGTATATTTGCTTGCTTTCATTGTTTTTAAATGCAATTTCTTTAATTCTTTGACTATTTATTTACTAATTGTTGCTTTGTTTTATTGTCTTTTAAATGCAATGTTTTAACATTTTTAATGTCTTATTTTGAATGTTTCTCTATGCCCCTGTGTCTTAATGATACTATTTAAATAATCTTCCCTTGCTTTGCCTGAACAACACACATGAGTCTGTGATACACTGACAGGTTACTGTATCAACAGTATATCTGGAGATTTAGTACTGTTAAGGGAAGCAGGACTTCCTGTCTGATCATCAGGATGTTTCACTTCAACTTCAACTTCACTTTCACTTCACATTTCATATTGACTTCAGAGTTCTCACCCAGAAGAGGGCATGGCAGTTGACCTTCATGGTCCTCTCCACCAGCTCATCGGGGCAGTCTAACATGCGCTCCCCAGCCACCACTCCAGCATTGTTCACCAGCATCGTAACGTCCCGGCCCAGGTCCTTTCGAACAAGGTCTGCTTTGCGATACACATCCTCTCTGTCGGTCACATCCACCGTGTAGGTGTGCGCCTTACCCCCCATCTCACGCACCAGCTTGGCTGTCTGCTCGTTGGAGCTGCTGTTGACGTCCCACAGCACCACCTCTGCCCCATGCTTGGTGAATTCCTGAGCAAAGAGGCGACCCAGGCCACCACCTGCTCCAGTGATCAGCACCAGCTCTCCATCAATGGGCTTGGTGCGTGGGCGCAGGACGACCCGTACAGAGTTGCGCAGGATGAAGTAAATCACATCCAGAAGCATCATCTGGAGGTCCATAAAGAAAATCATGATGATCTATTTTACTGCTGATGGGGTTGATTGTAAGAAGAAATGTCTCAGTTTAGCTTGAGGTGGTTCAGACTTCACACCTGTTGCCTGTGAAGGTGTGTTTCCAATTGCCTATATCTAAATGTTAGATGGTGTGCGTGTAAAGGATGCAGACAGCCAAGCTGGTGTTTCCCTCCTTCTGTGGCTCCCAGCCTCCGTCTGCAGTTTATTTAAACACTCTCCCCACGGATTAGAGGAAAAACCTTGAGCTCCTCATAAACCACTTTTGTTGAAAGCTGTGAATGTATGCATTTCATCATTACTGAGCAAAATAACACGTGCCAGAGGGCATTATGTAGCGTTAAGGATTCTTGAAGTTTCTGCGTCTTTACTGTTCACAGCTTTCACATACTGTACACGTGTAACTCAAAGTACTATTCTTACACTTAACAATATGAACTATGTTGTCAATGTATATGTAAAATATCTACATTATGACTCAGTGTGAAAACATCTGTTTATCTCTCAGTAAGGCAGAAAGAAGATGAAGACGAATATCACTGTAGGTGAAGAGATTAATCATCATCATGAGTACTTGAAATGGGACAAACTTCTTTAAGAAAGGCCCCATAGTGTAACACATACCAGGACAAATGAGTTTTACTTTTTATAAACCAAACAATCAATCAGTCGATTAATGGAGAAAATAATCAGCAGATTAATCCATAATAAAAATAATCATTATATAACTTCACCTCAATCAACTAAAACAGCAAAATCCTGCTTTTATATTAATGCATCAGAATAATAATCTAATGATAGGGCAGTTTTGTATGTCTATTATTTAAAAGTTTACATTTTTGGTTCAGTGTTCAGTGAAGGGACGCCGTTCAAGGACAACCTTTGGTCCCACTTCTACCTCTGGCCCGTAGAGTCAGAATCATGAAATGAGAACATAAGGAGATTATGTATTTGTGAACTGTAAATCTCTGCATTGTTACTTATGTCCCAAGAAGGCTGCTTGTTTCTGTATCGCGTTCTTGTTTTAGGCAAACACTGCCAGCCTTGTTTACTGCCTATGTATGCTGGCATGTGAGCCTTAAATAGAGACTCATGGCAGTGAATCGGCATGTTTTGACCCATTATGTATAAATTGTGTGTATTTTAAATCACTGTTCGCATTATTTTTAAAGCATTAACCAGTATTGAAGTCAGTATTGATTACTTTCTGTGTAGAAAGACGATCAACCTGCAGAAGGTTGAAAGTGGCACAATGAGTTGAAAGAGTATAGTTGAAATTGTTACCAGTAATGTAAAGATGATCTATAAACAGTATGCTCTAAAGAAAAACTGTAAACTTATTTTTTAAAAATTTGTTACTAAGCCAC
Source organism: Pagrus major (assembly GCF_040436345.1). NCBI lineage: Eukaryota > Metazoa > Chordata > Actinopteri > Spariformes > Sparidae > Pagrus > Pagrus major. The sequence continues at coordinate 17,578,872 of NC_133220.1, read as the reverse complement.
ATTTTAAGCTGATGGCGCTTCATATTTCACAACAACATGCTGTGCAGATAAACACCTCTTTCTCTAAAACACAGAATATATTTACAGAAATGGGTCACGGCTGTAAGAAGGAGGTTAGTTTAAATGCTGCCAAGAATTTTTGCCCTACTGTGAGTTGTTAAGCAACCGCAGCAAGGATCACAGTCAGTGCCTTGAACATACTGGTATAGTACCTGAATATTGGCATGCAGAGCAAGTGATGTGGAGCTGCGACTGATTGTTTGCCAGCCAGTTTCCCTGCTAGATGTGCCATAAAAATGATACATTTTTGACTGGAGTATGGTGGGAAGTCATTCAACTCTGGTCGTTTGTGAACTGAGTTATGGAAGACACAAGATTGCAACCTATTTTTCTTTCTCCGGTTATCTTCAGTTTGCATAATTACCACGGTTGTGAATGTGAATGTGAATGTTTGTATAGACTGATTGAATGTATGCAGTGTATATACAAATATTCATGTTTATACATGGATGCATATGTATGGATGTGTATGTATATAATATAGTTTATTTTTTGTTTGTTTTTTCTTTAAACATATAATAACAATAATTGCAAACACATGTAAATGAAATGGACATTTTGTGGCTGAATCATGACTTTATTACAATGAAAGCATTTAAAAAGGTTTCAACATGGACATTCTTTACCTTTTTCTGATTGCCAAAGTTTTTATTTATTTATTCTTTTTTTTTTTGGTGAGACTTTAAAAAGTAAGACTGTTATTGTCGTGGTGAGAAAATGTTCCAATTTCCCTTTAAAAAGTTTTGATGAGATGAAAAACAATTTTATAAAATCCGGAGAGGGGGCACAGTGGTGTCTTTATGGTATGCGGTTGTATCCAGTTAGTGCTGTTTACTGGAGCAGCAAATTGACAAGGTCCTCATCTCTGTAAGCTTCACGGTTTTGCAGATACACATGGGGAAAAAGAACCACAGCTGCCGTGGTAATGCTTTTATATACATATGTTTCTCTCTTCCATACATCACAACTCTTATCTTGTGGTGTTTTGGGTAGTGTAATAAGTCTTTCAGTCCCACCCACGCTCCCCTCTTTCTGTTCCTATCTTCTCCCTCTACGCACACAGTAGAAGGCTAATGGGAATCTTAGCTTGAGCTGAGGCCTGCACTGTCAACTCTGTTGTTCTTTTTGCATGAATAACCTCGGCCATAGGAGTTTCAGTAATCCACTCTTTTCACATGTTGAGGCACACATGGGCCTGGGAAGCTGGCTGCTTCACCAACAGGTCCAGAGAGAGAGAGAGAGAGAGAGAGAGTGAGGCAGTCAAACAGACATTTTTTACTGTTGTTTTGCAAGTTCCTTCCCTTTATTTATATTTATGCCATTAATGGGGGTCTATATTTAACTTTTATTCTATTATTATTATTATTATTATTATTATTATTCTGTATTTTTTCTTTTCTAAACTCTTGTTTTTTAGGTGACAAACTATATAAAAAATCTAAATGTAGAGGGAGGAAATTTCAGTTTCAGTTTCTCTAATCAAGCTTGGACAAGACCAGCAAAACAATGCAGTTGGTGAGGTTACAAATTAACTGTAAAAACCTGCATTTATTAATATTCATAACAGATCCAATTTAATTATTGCATAACTGATTATACACAGTCACAGTAAACTCAGTTTTGTGGGTTTTCTTGCCCATTTTACTTCACCTACATGTGGTGAACTGTTCCTTTAAGAGATGCAGAGTTGACACATGAATAACTTCCAACTCACCGACCAGCTTCAGCAGCTCCTGATGGTCGCAGACACTTCTGACCTAACTGAACATAACAGGAGTTAATTTTAGGGACAGTCCTCTGGTGAATAACCTTTGACAGGGACTGGTTGAAATTGTCGCACTAAATTATCTAGAGTCCATGTGTGTGGTGCTTCGTGATGACAGTGTGGAGGAGCAGCAGCTCTGTCACTTTGGTGTGTCTCGGGGTGTCTCTCTTCCTCGTCGGGCCGTGTCAGTCGGCCTGTCGGGATGCGGGTCTGTGCTGCACCGGCCGGAACGCCTCATGCATCAGCAGAGGATGGAGGTCTGACCGGACCTATGGCTCCTGCTACTGCGACCAAGCCTGCGGGTCCACCCTGGACTGCTGCCACGACTATGAGACAGCCTGTCCAGGTGGGTTTGTACTGATGTTGATTTCATGTTGAACTACAGAAATATTCTCCACTACAGTGTGTAAGTTTGTTTAGGACTTGTGTTACAATCATTCAGATGGTTTAGTGTCAAAGTGTCAATATCACACTGTAAAAAAAAAAAAAAAAAAAACTGCATTCAAAGGGCAGTATGCAGTTTTTGGAGAAGAAATTCAAACTCAGAATTGTAGTATTTACAATATTAATGAGGTAATAATACAAACTCAGAAATATAATTTTTTTTCCATAATTGAATAAACAAGCTGTTCTCAGAGGAAAATAAGGTCCCCAGAACACTGTTTGAAGCTAGAAAGGTGGCAGGGTCCGCCACATGTAAACAATGTAAAATAGTAAGAAACTGCCTTGACAAAGAGAAAACAAAGAGAGTTTGTTTTTTTTTGTTGGTTTAGGCAAAAAGATCTTTCTCTGCTCATTAAAATTTCTTCTCTTAAACTACACAGTGCACCTTTTAAAAAATGTAGCCTAAAAGTTCAATGGTATTATCAACAAGAAGTAGCCTCCTCAAAGTATCAAAAGTAAAGGTAGTCATTAGGCATCAGAACAAGGCTATATTATCTGATTATTATTACTGTAGCATTGCTGTTAATGAGGTGGACCTAATTAACTACCATAGCCTATTTTACACACATCAGTATGTTTGTTAAAGCTGCTCAGCGTTGTTGTCCTTTTAGCTAACTTCACATCATTTTGCAATTAGCAATCTGTTCACGATCAGATAGGACCGCCCCTTTATGGAGTTCTCTGTCCCGATTGGATAAAGTGGACAGGGATACCAGAACATGTATTTTTTCTCTTTTGTTGCATGAGCAGATGGAGGAGAGACATGGGTTACCGACCAAACAGTGATTACTGTTGGAATATAGTTTTTTAACACTTATTTTAATAGAAATATATCACTTAACAGCTTTAAAAAACTCTTGACAATAAATCACTTTAGAGACTCATTCAGGGTTTAAACATTTTAATTTGTAAAGTAATGTAAGGTGTTAGATAACTTTAGTGGAGTAAAAAAGAATATTTTCCTGTCAAATGCAGTGGAGTGTAAGTATATAGTGGCTTCAAACGGAAATACTCAAGTAAAGTAAAAGTACATCAGAACTGACTTATTTGTTTAAGTTATTTTTCTCCTTCTGTCAATAAAATACAGGGAACACTTTTGTAATAACCATCATATATGAATAGTAAATGTACAGTTAATTAAACTTTAATTTATAGTTATTTCACTGTTAAATATATATATATATATATTTATATAATAAACCATTTTTAAAGTTGCAAGTTTATAATGGTCATCCAAATAATGTTTATGAAGAACTACACAGTATTTATTAACCACTTACAAAGTATTGTGAACATCAGCTGCACCTTAACAATAAGCAATTGCTTAATAATTAGTTTATAAATCAATGAATTGTTTGTTAATGGTGAAATAACTATGATCTAATTTTTAATTAACTATCAATTTACTATTTACAATAATGGTTATTATAAAGTGTTACACCATTACATCATATAAATCAGGAAAACGATAAAAAACAAAACATGTAACAAATACAATTTTAACCAAATTATATTATTAAAATTTGTATTAAAAGACACATGTTTATACTGTGGAAGGTTGGTTGGCTTTTAAAAGTCCTTCCAAATGCTATAAAAACCTAATCAGGTGAAGCATGAAATTAATGATACTCCATGTATCCATACATCAGCCGTGTCCTGTGTGGTGAGTGAGTGGACGCAGTGGTCAGGCTGTGCCGAGCCCTGCAGGGCGACAGTCCGCAGGCGGAGCAGGACCGTCCTGCAGGAGCCGCTCAATGCAGGTAAACCCTGTCCCCATCTGGAGGAGCATGCCGGCTGTGCAGAGTACTGGACTCATCGAGGGCACTGTCACAACTCACTTGGTGAGTAAAAAGTACCCGGATCCTTCCACAAGTCCATCTGATCATCACAATATTCTCTAACATTCTTCAATAAAAATCATAGTCGGTGTAATTACTTCATGTTGTTATCCAGCCCACCTCACAACTTACCTGCCTGGAGCTGCTGATGTACGGGGTGTTCAGACATATTGTAGTTGTGTAAGCAGTATGATTTGTAGCCACTAGACGTATCTGAACGTGCCTGTGAACGAAGCTGTTTGTACCTGCTTTTTCTGTCTTCAAAATTTAAAATAAACCATACAAGACGTCACCTCATCAGTGCAGATTTACCTGTATTTCCTCTTCCCGTCCTCAATTTGAAAATGACAGAGCAGAGAATTCTATGTTCATGAACATCTTCCCAGCAAATGCTCATTGTAAATGTATGTGGCCTCAGTATTACAACATATGGTCACACGTAATGTTCTTATCACGGATACTCCCCCTGCAGTCCCAGCGCTTATAATCACGGGTGGCTATGGCAACGCCAGGAAGAAAAGAGACATCCCTGACAGCAGCGACATTATAGGGTAACATGCCTCCAGCAAAATGTGAAATTACACTCATATATGAATTCAGCCTGAGATTAGTTTGTGTGTGTGTGTGTGTGTGTGTGTGTGTGTGTGTGTGTGTGTGTGTGTGTGTGTGTGTGTAAAATAGGTATTGTGTCCAGTTTCAGTTGACCTCTCTGACAAAAGGATGCCAGCAGAGCGGGGGCCCACACACCCAGTGGATGCAGTACCTAAGGGAGGGGCACCATGTGTGTGTCGAGTGCCAGCCACCTGCTCTCGCTGCTGGACAGACACACTGCGCAGGAGACGGAGGGGAAAACGACGCAGACAGGTTACAACAAAAATAATGGCAAATATTGTCACATCGATAGATAAAAATGAGAAAAAAGTTATGTTTGGCGGTTAACATTCTTTGTATTTAGAAAGCCTCAAAGTTTAAAGCTTGTGTTGTTCAGGAAGTGTTTATAACCATAAGAGATAAGGTATTTGTTTTTAAAGCCCAGCTAAAGGTTTATTCAACCATGAAATTAGCTTGAAGTTTGTTTTGCTCATATGTAAAGAAATTCAGTGTTGAACATAACTTCACTACACTAATGAAGGTGACCTTTCACTCCGTGGCAGTCAAGTACTGTGTAATTACCAGCAAAAACACTATAGTGAATAGAAAGTAATTATGATTCTAACTCATATAAAAAAAAGGAAATTGCCTTTTTTGATTCATGGTCCAAGAATTAAACATTTTAGCAAATAAGAATTCACTGTATGAGGGAAAGAATCAGCGAAAATTTGACAAAGGTGTGAAGGAAACAATGAAATTGGTATCTGCTTAACTGCCAGGGAGTAATACAGTTCAGTTTGACATTTTGGAAAATACACTTGAGAAGATTGTTTCCACTATCATGTCTGTGCTGGAAATATGTAGCTGGAGCTGGAAGGCAGATTTTGATACTTTTAGACAGAGCCAGGCTAGCTGTTTTACCATTTCCTTACTCCAAGCTAAGCTTACCAGCTTCTAACTGCAGCTTCATATTTTCTGTGCACTCATGAGTGTGGAGAACAATCTTCTCTACGTACTCTTCACAAAAAGGTAAATTATCATATATTCCATACATCGAAGGTTGTATTTACATTCAGAGTTATTTATCAAATAGCATGTTGTACCCTTGGTTATACAAATGTGATGAATGCATTTCCTGATTTTATCTTAAAATTGCATTGTTGCAAACGTATTGTTTGCAGCCTTGTTAACCTAGCAAGCAGTCTGCTTGTTTTCTGCCTTTACATTGCCAATAAAGTCAGCCACCACCTGTAGATCAGTGGAATAGTCACTGGTGTGCATGTGTGCTGCATGTGCATCCTCTCGCACATGCACAAGACTTAACTAAACTAAACAGGGACCCGCTCATAGAGAAATACCCTTTAGCGATACCTGAGGTCAAAACTGGACAGGGAACCTTTAAACCTGAGGTAGGTTCACCCTGAATGTAACCCTAACCATATCCACAGGCGGTGTTTTTGAGTGGGCTTTTGAGTATATTTGAATGAAACAGGAGTATATCTGCAGTATGCTCTTATCTGAGCAGCCAATAAAGATTGTCGCACTACAGAGACAGAACACTGTTCTACCTGTTATTGTTTTTGACACAATATCTGTGTTTGTATTTTGAGAGGTACAGTGATGGATAGGGTGCCAACACATGTATCAGCTCACAAATCCAGGGTTTGTTTTTCATCCCAGACCACTAATTTACACCCTATTTCTCAGATCTTGTTGCTAAAAGTGAGGACAACCACTAGATGGCAACATTGTTCATCACTTGGATTTAAACAGAAATCTAACTCTTTTCCTTCATCCTTCCTTCCTGCAGAAGACCGTCTCTCCAGTGGCAGGCAGTGGGAAACCCTCGATGCAGGGGTGTGTGGAGGCGTGTGGGGAGGCTGGAGGCCTGCTCCTGCCCAACAGCCCACAGCTTCCTCTTCATCTAACATCCTCCCGCCTTCTCCTTGGCCGCCCTCCAGTACACTTTTAACCAGACATGTGCATAAAGAACAATCTGACAGTAATAATTACAAACAAGCTGCTTTATTAAAGAGAGCTAGTCAGTGCTCTCCTGTGCTTTTTTAGTTATACTGACCAATTTTTTTCTTCTCTAGAACAGTGCAACTACATGTGAATGTTTAATTCATAAAGGTGAATGTGTGCCAATAAAAAAAATCATATTTCTTAGTCAGAACATAATAACTGGTTCTGTCCTTACTGCACAACTTTAATAATACATTTACCGAATTAAGGTTGCATAAAAAACTGCTAATTAACAGTGAAAATGAAAGTCAGCGAATCCTAATCAAAATGTAAAGTGATCAGATTTATTTCATTTTGAGTCATCCAAGGGAAATGTTGCTTTTCTTAAGAAATAGAAATATCTTGGGACATAGAGACACTTTTTTTTTTTACATGACAAGTACTGGCTCTGTGTGAATCACAACCAGTCACAACGCCAAAGTTACAACATGCACTGAACAATAGAACATTTATACAGAAACAACAGCATAGAAAGTCAACAAGTAAAAATTTGTCTTCTTTTTTTTTCTCTTTTTTTTGTACAAAACAGACAGCCTCGGGACCTACAAACAACATTGTATAAGAGCTGGCTAAGGTCGTTCAAATATCTTTTTTTTTTTCAATTCCCTGGAAACAGTGTACTTACAAAGACTGATGGCTTAGGCAAGGTTGGGGTCAATTCCACTGAGAGACGTAGAAAAAATATAGTTTATGCTTTTAATTTGTACTAGGTTGTAATTTGTCTCATGCTCTAATACTGGTTCCTTTTATAGTGTCATGTGTGATGTGTGTTTTACTCCATCAAGGCATCCTGAATCGACCCCAACCCTGTAATACAGTGTTAGATTCAGAGTATGTGGAATAGGGCTACTTGCTAAAGCAGTGGTTCTCACTGGGTTTTGGAAACTACCACACGTCCTGGAAAAGGGTCCTATGGGGTTCTTACAGAAATTAAAAAGACTTGAACCTCTTTACAGATAAATTTAGCAGCTAGCGTGACAACCAAATTCTATTTTAGGTTTCAACTAAATGCATTTACTGTACAGTGGGGAGTTTTGTGGTGGAAATGTCTGAGAAAACTGTGCTCTTCATCTGAATCTGTGTCAATAAATGAGAAATCAAACAAGTCACTTGAGTGTGTTTTCTTCATAAAGCATGACAGTTTAGTCATGGAATTTTTCCAAAGGGATCTCATTGAAATGAAAAGCTCTTTTATACCATTAGATTCATTCATTTGAATGGCTCCCTTAAGATGGAGGGAAGTAAAGTGCCCAAATAAAATAATAACAAGGATGAGATGTAAAAATAAATGAATATTTTGTGTATTGTTGTGGTATTATGTCACAGTATCGCAGTCTAGATATCAAATCACAATACCAGGCTTGATGTTTCTTTGCACTACCTTGTCTAAAGGTTAGTATCATACTACTATCAGGATTTCATGTGTGTTCATGTGAGTGTGTGTATGCACATGGTTGCCCATATTAAATCTCAGTTCTCTACAATACTGCTTGCTGCCGATTAATGGAATATTGATTGTCATCATTGTTTAGAGATATATTTCAGTGAAAAATGGTCCCTGACTACTATATATAGAAACCCTAAATGATGGGACAGAAGCTCACATGATGCTTCATGAGCTGAATGCCTTTTATCTTAATGCTGAGAAAAATTAAAGGTCATGATCCAAATTATTTTGTCGAATAATGTATTGCACCCAGAAGGAGATGCATAACTTAAATTTGTTTCTTCGCAACTTAGGAAAACACTAACACATGTTGGGCATACATTGGCCTTGACTTTTCATAAAATAAAGATACATATGCAGTGGAAAGTTAAAGGGGCACTATGTACTTTTGGAGAAGAAATGTAAAAGAATTTACAATATTAATGAGGTAATAAAACAAATTCAGAAATATACTCCATATTCCATAATCGAATAAACAAACTGTTTTCAGAGGAAAATAAGGTCCCAAGAACACTGTTTAAAGCTTGAAAGGTGGCAGGGTCCACCAAACAAAGTAAAACAGTATTCAGCCATGAAAACAAAGAAATTTTGTTTATTTAGTTTGTGTAGGCATGAAAAATCAGTCAATGAAAATCTTTCTCCTCTAATTAAAATGTATCCCCCAAAATTACATAATGCACCTTTAATCAGGAACTAACGCCCAATTGGTGGGCTTTTAACCAAATTTGTTACGTATCTTCACCTGATCACCGCGCCATCGGACATTTCCTCATTTTAAAATACAATAATTTCATTTAGGAACATTTCTTTGCAGATGATACATAATTTTGTGTTTCAAAATTATTTTGAGTGTGATCATTTTTTCTTTTTGTTGCCGATACTTTATGTGCAATTTAAGACAATGATTACAAATTTTACGTGACTAAAAAGAAGGAATGCTGTAATACATAGTGACTGCTGCATGAAACAGATTTATCCCTAATTATATGCGTGCTAAATAAGACTCATAAAATGCTTCTCCCATCACTTTTCACAACTGTAAATTAAGCTCCACTTCAAACATTAAAAGTGTGCTAAAGCAATCTTAATTTCTCATATGATTAGAGTTCTCTTGGAATTACAATCTGTGTTATGGCTGCATGTTAGGATCAGACTGCAGATAGAATATGGAGAAAACAAAAGCAGGATTCCCCCCTACATGCAGACATTTATATCGGAAACAGTTCATTCTTCTCCATTAAGCTGCAGCCAAACTGCTCTAATGCCCTGGCTTCACAGCAGTCATACATACACACACACACACGCACACACACACACGCACGCAGGCACGCACACACACACACACATTCGGCTCTGCCTCTCACAGTCATTGGTATTCCTTTCACACCTCTGCTCCTCTCACTATGGGAGAGCAATATGAAATGGTTCAACTCTGTGATTAAAACAGAAAATGAAATCAGGGTTTGTGATTTGACTCCGGACCACAGCACAACTAAACATTTTATGAAGATCACCCTTTGTTGATTTTGAATCAATTTTACTCAACACCTACCTTTATAATGACCTCTTTTGTTTGCATCGGTTACAAATATATTTGTGTCGGGGGGCTTTTAAGGTTTGGTCCATTTTCTTTGAAAATTTGGCAGTGAGGTTCTTCTTCACTCATCTCATTTAAATTAGAGAAAGTTGTGAAGACATAAGACATACCTGCTCTTGAAATTTTTAAAGGCATTAGAAAAATGTTTTACTTTCACATTTTGAATTAGGTTTTAAGGGATGGAGGGGGTGAACAGTGAACAGTGATTAATTCTCTGTACTACAGCAAGATCTATATTCATGTATTACTTTGTTTGCCTGGGATGTTATAGTTATTGTTATATTTGACTATTTATCCTCTTCGATTTTGAATATCTGTATATTGTGATATGGCATAAGTGTTGTTTTTCCTCATTTTAAACGCTGCATTACAGTAAAATTATATTGTTTTCTGAACTTATCGGACTGTTCTACTTTTTCTAAAATTTGCCTTTACCCACTTAGTCATTAAATCAACATTACTGATAATTGTTTATCAAAAATGTCATTGTGTTAATATTTGGTGAAAGTACAAATAGTCATCTCTACAATATTGTCGGAATATCGATATCGAGGTATTTGGTCAAAAAAATTGTTATATTTGATTTTGTTGCCCAGTTCTTACATTTATGAAGTGCTTCTGAGTAAATTTCATAATATCAAGATGTATACCATGGTCTAGCGAATACTTGATTCTGATTGGCTGGTTAGCTAGCATGTTTAACATGCTGTGATATCATATTCACAGTTTGTCTACCATATGCAATGCCACTGACTTTGAATCTTGCAAGCATAAAGTTAGCAATGAGGCAGCTGAGCTGAAGGGTTCAATAAACTGAGCGGACTAGTGTATCTCCTGTTGGTTAGTCGTATCTAAGGTCCCTCCTATTTACTGGTGCAGTGAACAACGTTCCCATTACATAAGAATCTCATGGGATGGTAATGATTGTTTCAGCAATAAGCCAAACTCTCAGGTGTTGCCAGGGAAACAAAGTTACTGCTTGTGAAAAACATTTTGATCACAAAACACATAAAAATATACGTTAATGGTGTTAATGTTTTTTTCCGTTGGCAAGTGTCCATGGTATACGCAGCATTATGGCCTTCAAGCTGTCCATAATCAGGAATCAATGTACTCCACAGGGCAACACATTGTCCATTAATTCCTGATAATGGACACCTTCTCCGGCATTATCCCTTACATACAGTATAGCACATCCGTATTGTGATATTATTCTAAGGCTATATTGCCTATTACTTTGCCATGTTATGCTTCACCAGTTGTGTTCAGTAAATGATCATTCTTGTAATATATAGTTTTAATAGTGACCTGTGTTATGTAAGACTGCTGCTCTCCGCTATGTGCTAATATAAACAGATAATAGAGAAATGATTTGTGGGGAATTATAGTTTTCATGGGATGCTACATAGTTTTGGACGTAGACATAACAATGCACAAGGTCCTTACATCATAATGTTGCTTTGACACAGTACTCATAAATATGCACAGTGAGGAGTGGTTCTGCTGACAGGTTACTACTGTGCACACCTGTCAATTTATGGATGCATGCCCGTGTGTGTTCTTGTATATGTGTTGAACGCATGCAACCAGACCTTCCCTCCCCAATTAACAAACTGTTGCTGAGCTGCTGCCAGCCTTTGAGGACAGCGGCTGTCACCATGGAAACTAAGTATATCTATCTATCCTGAAGATTGTCTTCCTTACCTGCACGTATCTTCAGTGGGTGTGTGTACTCATGCATGGGTTTTATCAGGTCGGGGATTTACAACTGACTTATGGTTAGGTTAACCTGGCTGTGTATATTGAGTGCTATAACAGATTATTTTAAGGAACAATGTAAAGATGGAAAACCCCTCTGCTTTCAGTATCAAATACATGCATTTGCCATTATCTGAGAGTGTGATCTCTTTGGCTGCTTTCATGTTGGTCAAAGGAAGGCCAATGCATGCTGAACATCTGTTACTGAAATATAATTTTTATGTCAGTAATAATCATATGCTGTAAACATAAATAAAAAAAATAAAAATTAATATACTTCATTTCTAAAAGCGTCTCATGTTTTTGTGCATGTCTATTGGTTGGGCACATGCATGCTTCCTAAATGTGCGCTTTATGCAGCAAGCTTATTATTTCTGGCTGTTATGTTAGCCCATATCAAAAAATCTTGGTCCACTACCATCCTTTTAAAAATGATACTGAGGAGCGAAAACAATGTCCACTGCTCAAGTTCGAAAAGTGTCATCCATTCTCACCATGACATGACAACATAGGGAATAGCAAAATACTGTTCAATAAAGAGAGCTCTTTATAACGGAGGATGGGCTGGAGCCTCCAATAACTGCAGCCTCTGCGCCAAGACATTGAACCTCACACAGGATTACTCTTCACAAATGATTATGACACAGCAGACTAGCAAATCACGCATTTCTATAAGGAACTTTCTCTTATCTATATAAAAATAAATCAGGTAAGACAATCTCAAGAGTGTGTATAGATGAATTAGATCACCCATCGACATTCACACTCACTCACACACATGCACACACACACACACTTGTATGCAGTCATGCACACCCCTAGAAATGTATATGACTAAGGCCAGTTTTGGGAATGGAGGGCACAAGTAAGTAGCTTATAGGCTTCTAGGTCCTCTCCTGTATGTCCAAGACTACAAAATGAACTGGGACTCAGTAATGGGATAGTGGGCAGCTGGGATTTTCTTCCTGGAGAAAATAGAGATATCCCCCCATGCTGCTAAAACAATCATTCAGATGGGTTACACCGGTTAATAACCGCATCTTAATTTCTCTGACAACTTCCACAGGGATCTCTGGACGGACTAGTTGGCTACCTGGGAGTGCTCTTTTGTTCTGTGGGTGTGTAATACCGCTAATAGGAATGAGTTGAAGGAGGGGCAGTGACATTCTCCAATTTAGAAGTGTTTTTCTCCCAGAGTATTCACCACACATGTTCACCCTGAGCTTAATGCCCACTGGCATGCTCAGGTAATTTGTAATTCGAAATGTTTCAGTGAGACTCTTCGTCTCTCCCTGTTTCCTTTGTCTCTGGCTTATAGAGTGTTTTTAGTCCGTCCGGTGTCTCCATCGAACACAAACACTCTGGCTCCAGCTTCCTGTTTATGTCAGTTCCACTTGTACCTCAGAGGCCTTTATCTAAAGTGTTTTGACGCCCCCTCTCAACCTTTGGTCTACGTGCCATCTCAGGTCCTACGTGGTTCTCATGAGCTACCCCACGAATCCCTTCAATGGGGAACAGACAGTTCTGACCCAGCATTTTTTGGGCTGCTTCTAAATGGTTGGTGCCTTTCTGGTAATTTATGTTGATGCTGCGTTTTGGGCTTGAACCAGCCAAAAGACGCTCTGAGGGACTAGCGTCAGAGTTGTCTCGGAGATGCTCATCATCATCTGTGTCAGCGTCGATGTATTTGCTGATGGAGGAGTCGTGGAAGGTGAAGACAGTTGGGCCCAGGGCAGTGCTCTCCGGGGACTTCGGTGGGGTTCTGCTGCTGGCAGTGGTATAGATAGAAACTTCAGGGCTCAACAGAGAGTGATCTGACAGGACAGAGCTGTCTGAAAGCGGGGATGGGCCTGACTCCCCCTCGCTGCGACAGCCTCCTTTTGGGATAAGGCTTTTTGAGGAGTTGCCAGAAAAGAAGAATTTCCGTGCATTCTCTGAGTATGAGGGCTTGGTGACGGACATGGGCGTCAGCATGGGCTCACGCTCTGCAGTGGTTTGCTGGCCTTTTGCACTGCCATGCTGGGACAAAGCTGTAGCCGGACTGTGGGAGAACCTGTTGCTTTCCTGGAGGCCAAGATCTATTGCTGGACTATGGGGGAAGCGTGGATTCTCCTGAAAATCCGTAGCACAACTGATGTAGCTGTCAATGCTGGACAAGCTTTTCATGTCCCCCACTCCGTCTCTGGTTCCTACCACAGGTGGGCCGTGATCTTGGATGGCCCCCAGCTCTATCTCATCCCTCTGTTTGCCCGCTCTGGAGCCTCTGTCTTTAGCATTGAGGTTTGGCTGGGATTGTGTCTTGGCCATCTGGTTGTACATCTCTTCCAGCTTCTGAACATTTAGCCTCTGGGGACTGGTGGCTCGGGCCTTGTTAGGAGAGCTTAACTCCTGGGCGTTGAAGGAACGGTTTGAGCTTGTCTCTGATGTAGCCCTCTTTGGGGTCCATTTCCAACGGCTTGGAGAGAGGTGGTTGTCATGAGGCCGCTCACTCTTCTCTACGACCACATCCATCAGTTCTGCACTACGAGCGAATGCCTCTTTCAAGTTCATGGAGACAATGCTGCCATTTCTCTTTGCCCTCTCTAGGGCCTCTCTTCGTTTAAGTGCTTTTTCCTGCCTCTTCTGCTCCTTGTAGAATTCAGAGAAGTTATTTACAATAATGGGAATAGGTAGGGCAATCACCAGTACTCCAGCTATGCAGCATAAACCCCCCACTATCTTTCCCAGTAGAGTTTTTGGGTAGATATCTCCATAGCCTACCGTGGTCATAGTAATAGTAGCCCACCAAAAAGAAGCTGGAATGCTCTTAAACTTTGTATCCTCCTCATCCTTCTCAGCGAAGAACACCAGACTGGAGAAGATCATGATACCCATGGCCAGGAAAAGGATGAGCAGGCCCAGCTCATTGTAACTCCTCCGAAGAGTGAAGCCCAGAGACTGAAGACCCGTGGAGTGACGAGCCAGCTTCAGGATGCGCAGGATACGCATGATCCGAAAAATCTGAACCACGCGACGGACGTTCTGAAATTGCAGTACGCTCTTGTTGGATTCTGTCAGGAAGATGGTGACGTAATACGGCAAGATGGCCAACAAGTCAATGACGTTCAGAGGACCCTTAAAGAACTTCCACTTATTGGGGGAGGAGAGAAAACGAAGCAGGTACTCCATGGTAAACCAGGCAATACATACAGCTTCCACGTGTGCCAGTTGTGGGTTGTCTGAGGACTGGCCAAACTCATCTGTGTCCTGTAGCTCTGGAAGGGTGTTCAGAGACAAGGCAATGGTGGATAGCACGATGAAGAGGATAGAGATGATTGCCAGGATCTGAAAGACACATTTATAAAAGTAATATGAGAAAGGATTGCAGAATTAGGGAATTACATACATCAGTTATTAAAGTTACAATTACAACCTACACAAAATTAGATAAATGCATATCAGTAGGTGCTATCTGTAAGTGAATTCTAATAACATCATAGTCTAAACAAACCTTCAATAAATGCCTAACTAAGTGTGTGATTGGCTGAGGGCTAAGGGATTGGATTGACTTTTGACCACTTTTTATTTATTTATTCATGACTCACTTATCAGGCTTATCCACATGAGTGAGTTTGCTGGACTGGATAATAATGCTTAGCAACTTATAAACAAAAACAAAAGCATTACAGAATACAGCTTATGTGACTTGTGCTTTTCTAAAAATGAAATTTAAAGGTTTCATATTGTAGAAAGGGAGATTTCCATGTTGTTTTCATTATAAAGCAGGGTAGTTAGGTTTCTGTGAATTAATTAATTAATTAAAGAGTATGGACTAGACCTACTCCAGAAGTGTCATGAGATAACTTTTGTTGTGAATTGGTGCTACATAAATAAAATTGACTTGACTTGACCACCCTCAGCAATGCCCGCAGCACAGCTGTGTTTAGAAAAACACCTTCAGAGCTGATGCAGACAGAATGGGCGGTGCCTGCTCAGGCTTGGGAGAGCTGACCAATGAGAAAAGACTGGGCTTTTTCAGGAGGATGACCTTAAAGCAACATTATGTAGGTTTTTCTACAATAAAATAACAGCTTCAAAATTATTTTGATGGTACAGTGTCTTGTAATAGGGTGAATGGCGTCTCTGTCTCAGCCACCCCCCATCACTTGTTTCTGCACTATGTAACTTGAGTGAGAGGATAGGATCACAGCTTTACATACATGTTTACTTCAACATACAAGTTTTCAACACATAACATTGTTATGATGTAATGAGTTTTGTTTGTAGTTAGCACGTACATTACATCTGACAAATTGTTGCAGACCTGGGTTTTGTATTTACGACAGTGGTGTCGCACTCAGAAACTGTGCGGGGGGGCAATACACCAAAGTATTGCCAAAGTGACTTTTTGACCTGATGATAGAGCTAGATGATAAACCAGGAGCTCACCAAAACTATTACAATTTCTCCTGAGGGGGAGATGAAAGTTTGTAACAAATTTCATGGTGATCCATGAAATGGTTGTTGAAATATTTTACTCAAAACCAAAAATGTAAACTTAATGATGGCACTAGAGAAAACTAGGATTAAACATTTGGGGAGCAGGAATGCCCGTATGAAATGTCATGGCAATCCATCAAATAGTTATTGAGATATCTGGGATCAAAAATGGAGGACCAATTGACATTACCATATACAGAGCCATATCGCAATGGCTACAGAAAACTCCTTAGGTTGAGAATGACCTAACATAAAAAGCATAAAAGCCTCAAGAACGAGTACAGTCAAACAGAAGCAAGAAACTAAAAACAGGTCATGTACTGTATGATCACACAGCCTTTGAATGCTCTCCTGACCACTGAAATTTGCACAAAGTTGCTCAGATAATCAGACAACAGGCAAACAGCCTATTATTTCCACCAGATCAGTGACATGGTGAATGCTAGATAAAATAACAAGGTGAAAAGGCTTCAGGGCTCCGTCTGTAAAATAGAACTAGAGCTATTCAACATTACCCTTGTGCTATTTTACACAAGTTTCGCCCTTTCATGGTCTTTCTATATTTAGAGGAAGGATGCCTGTTACTGGCTGTCACTTGCCCCCCCCCCCTGCTGTGAGACCACCACGGCATCAAAATGAACAGGCAGTAGTCTAATAGGAGCAGAATGTCCCCGCAATCCACTGCACTAGTTGCTGCCTGATTCACAGAGAACTGGGAAGTCTGTCAGAAAACAGCATCCTGACACACACACTACTCACACTCCACCAATCATGCTAACAAGCAAGTACGCAGTGATAGACTACACCTCTTTTAGCACCGTATGACAGATCTCTTCTCAAACCATCATTCATAGTGTAAACAAAAACACACTGTCTTTGCTTTGAAGTGTATTATTCTTGAAGCTTGAGCTTGTTTGATCTGAATAAGTGACTACACCTACAGTTTATACCACAGTGAGAAATACCAGATGATATGCTGCCCTCCTATCTGTCCTGTGATATTCCATCAACCTCATGCACAGCTCAGATAAAAGACACTAGTAACAGTAAACAGAGTTAATAACTAGGCTGTATTTTGAGATTTTGAGTGTGCTGTTAAAGTTGAGACTCTTTAAAAAAGAAATCACAGATGTTACAAACTAAATGTTACATTTTAAAAGATTACAAAATCACATAAAATTATATTTGTCTTCACTTAGAAGAGGAAAATATCAGGCACCGAGACAGCTGACACCCTAAGGGAGGTTAGCAGAATAACATTTTTCTACTGAAAACAGACCAAAATAATAATGTCGGTATATTTGCTGAAGCACTACAGTCACTCAGCGTCATCCACAGTCCTGGTAAGACCTCTCACTCAACCCAATTGCCAGAGGAAATGTCGACAATGTATGTTGTATCAAGCCATGGACATGTTAAAATTCTTTCGGTTCAGTTTTATGTTTTATGTTGTGACAGCGCTGTGCTTATGGTCTGGTTAGGTGAGGAAAAAACACCACTTGGTCAGGGTTAGGAAGAGATCATGTTTTGCCTTAAAATACTGATTTTTGTTGCCACAAATACAGCTGGAAATGTCCTGAAGTCTCCCTAAAAATATCCACTGGCATCACGCTTATATATGCTGATATGCAACCTGGAAACTACCTTCCTCGCCTGTAACTCCACCACTATCCCCTCAACCTCCCCATGTAAAAGTCAAGTCATAAACACATAATGTGAATGTGATATATCATGTATTGTAGAAATGTCAAGGTAGTGCATAGCCTATGACAAGTACAAATGCTAACAAATCAGTATTATGCTTAACACAAAAAGGGACCCAAACGCATGACGCGAGGAGGCAGGCAGGTAAACGAACAAAAGCTTTAATAAAAAAAACATAACATAAAACATAAAATAGCCAAGTATAAAAGGATGTCAACAAAAGGCTGGCAATGTAGGAAACGAAAACAGAGGAAGCAGGCAAAACCAAGACTTAAGAAGTCCAAAAATTTTAAAAACTAAACTAAAACACGAGGAACACAGGACTGATGTAGGGCTATAAAACAGGAACACCATAGTCGCATGATAACAACAGACAAACTGACAAAGACTAAGAGGAAAACATAGGCTTAAATAGACAGGAACTAATTTACAAATGATACATAGGTAAAAAGGTGGGAAAAGGACAAAGGGATGAAGTGAAAAGCAAAACATGACACATGAGGAGAGAACTACAAAATAAAACAGGAAATAACTAAACCAAAAACTCAAACCACGACCATCAGTGGTTGTCCTAACCCTAACCCTAACCCTATACTGCCAACATTGTATCCTGGTGAGTGGGCTTACTTACTGAGCAGTTTACATTTGAGCAAGTCCTCAGAACTCCTGAAGAAACCATGAAAAAAGAGGTCAATGCATTATCCGACGTGGAACAAGTGAAAAAGTATCTTTTTCTTCCCAATTGACTTCATTTTTGGCAATATTATGAGGGTTAATAACCCATTAAATTGTTTGGCTCTGTAAGCACTGGAAATTCATCAGGCTTCCATTTGGGCTGTCTGTAAAAATATGCAACTTCCAATTTAAAATAATTATTTTTAAGGGTTTATTTCATTATTTTCATTATTATAAAAAATCCATGTGTGATACTGGCTACTGCCTGTGTGTATCCCATTGATAATGGTTATATAAGGAGGTTCCAAAATCAGCTTTCAGTGCACAAATTCAACAACTCTCAACTGATCTTGGTGCTGAGGTGTGAGAGCAAGAATAATCCAGCCGTGTAAACTGTACATATTTATCATAAACTGCCATCTGCTCTGACATTCTGGTGTATAACCATTTAAATGCTTCTACACAAGTATTACACAACAAAGCATTAACATTTCGATTACTGACTAGCAAAATGTAACTGTGCCTCCATAATCCATGCTGAATGTACCTTTGTGGGATGCTTCAAACTGACTTCACCTGTTCCTTTAGTGGACCAAGGACAGAATTACTGTACTCATTGTATTAACCCTGAACGATTCTAAGAAATCCTGACACAGGACCGAACAGCACAACTTGGAAGATGAGTAGGAGGCTGTAGCTGGAACATAGAGCCTGTTTTGGCAATAGCCCACACGAAGGAGGTTTGGATGTTACATGTTGAAGTAAATCAGAGAATAGTTAAATATTTTCTCTAAAAAAGAGCGCAGCTTAGACAACAATGCAGTGTAGGCAGAAGACACATTCAGTATTCAAAGAATGAAATTAATTAGTTCCTTGTGATTTCATTTGAATTACAACACAATGCATAATAAACCCTCCTCCCACCCTCACCCTGCTTTTGCGATCGAAACCTCATCCATGAACTGGATCTACTGGTTAAACACACAGTCACATGTGTAAACACTTTGGTCTGTGGCCAGGGCACATGATACAAGATTTCCCTTTATATTTTCCAGAGGAAATGAAAGCACAGCAGCAGAAATAGGGCAATAGCAATGGTTGTTAGGAGGTAACTGACAGCGCCAGCCTTGACAACGGCCTAATAATTCGGAGTCCACTCCCAAGAGTAAAAGTGATGGCTAAAGAGGCAACCTTATCTACGACCAATCAGAGGAGGAGGACACTGTTGCCATAGCGTCACGGCAGACATGAATAATGACCCTATCTGTTTATTTTCTTCCCTCTGTGCTCCTTTCCTCCTGCCCTGGAGAAAATCTATTTGAATGAAACACTCGAGGGGCAGAGAGGTGCTGGGACTGGAGAGGGAAGGTAGATAAAGAGGATGAAGCGCTGTCATGTATGGAAAACTGTAACGTTTTTAAGGAGAAAATTATTTTTACAAATCACAGACAGTATAAAATATGGAGAGAGTTTTCGGGCGTTAAAATTGAAGCGAAATCAGCATTCTTCCTGATCGGCAGCAGGGGGCAAATCCACTGGTTGCAAAAGAAAGTGTGATTGTATGTAAGCTTATGAGAAAATGACCCTACTTCTCACTTGATTTATTAGCTCAGTAAACAGTCTACTAATGATTTTTCTAACCAAAAACCCAAACCTATGAGACGAGGTAAACGGAAGTGCAAAAATGCCAACTGATTTCTGGGTTTTAGGGCTCATTCCTGACGTACTCTATGCCAAACTCAAGGCTTCACAAACAGTTGTCCACAAACTAATAGGTGTGATCATGGCAAGTTTACGCTTGTTACAAATATCTCGGTGTGAGGTTGTGCCTATCTTTATAAAAACAACCTCTTCAAGTTCATTAACTGCGTACCAGACACAATAGAAGTGTAATGAGTCAGAAAAAGGATGGAGACATGCTGTTAGCACATCTGAAAACGTGAAGCTGTGGGTGATTTGCGGCTACAGAAGAGCAGGACAAAAAAAGGGCAGAGGTAATGGGATTGAGTAGCTATAAAAAGGTCGCTAATGATGGTTCTGTGTAACATTATGGTTATGAGGTCAAGTTCCACGAGGAAACCCTGCGCATTTCCCACTAGCCTATGTCCCCTGTTGCCTCTACACATTGTGCACTCTTTCACACTGCCTTGCTTGATCTCTTTCTATCCTGGGCGCTAATTACATCAAACTACTGCACTTTTAAATCAGAGATAAACCTTTCAGTGCACATAAAGGACTCGGCGAACAAACACACATGTCTAGGAAAAGGTTGAATGGAGCTCGGGACATGATTGTAATGGCACCAACACAATTAGAGTCTTTTTATAGACTCTCAGTGGACCAAGACGCACACATAACAAAAAAGATGTTAACAGCAGCCACACCCTAAATTATGTCACTTATGTCACGCAAGTTCGGCATGATGAATACTCCATTAGCGCAACTAGATTGCATGGACACAAATAATGAGAGTGACTCCCACTGAATGCTCCTTGGTGGCCTACTGAAGAGAAGGAAAGATGAAGGGAGGGAGATATTTATATCTAGAGGAGAGGAAAAGACAATGTGTGTGCAAGAGATGAGAGAGAGAGAGAGAGCAGATTGACAGGAAATCCCACTGTGACTCTAAACAAAGCCAGATCACACTGGTTTGTGTTTCTCATGGCACATCGTCAAGTGGCTCAGCAGACACAATAGTCCGCGCGGACCCCCCTATCTTCTAGGACAAGGTGACACCAGCCCTCATTAGCCTGTTTGAAAAGATATCCAGGACATAATTGGCGTGAATGACGCCCGCAAAAAACACCCAAACACACACACAGCCCTGTGACATTCTCCTCTGAATTACATATGGGAGATAAATTATGTCATATATATGGAAGAGGGAATAAGACATGACAGCCATTGCACAGGCACTATTGGCTCAAACACTATACATACACCCAAACAAATCCAGCTCTCCGGAGACACTTGGGGCTCAGGGGGGAGAAAAACTCATTCAATTACAATTATTCCTGGGCATCTTCCTGTAGCTGTACTTGCTGTTTGTTCTTCCACAAGCCCTCATTCAGATACAATGGCCTGGTTTTATGTTGGCTCCGTCCCAGCAGCTGTGATTAATTGTCTTTGTGCTACATTGGTTTTGTCAGGGTCGGGTCCATTCATCCGTCTACCCGGCACTCGTCAAAGAGGGACGGAACCTTGAACTCTGCATGTTTTATATATAC
This sequence comes from Pagrus major, assembly GCF_040436345.1. Lineage (NCBI taxonomy): Eukaryota > Metazoa > Chordata > Actinopteri > Spariformes > Sparidae > Pagrus > Pagrus major. The sequence continues at coordinate 17,557,262 of NC_133220.1, read as the reverse complement.
TTTAAAAAATGAGCAATATTATAAACTTAACTGAATCTGAGCACAGAGCTGAAGGAAATTAGTAGTCACCGAGGCATCACCTAATAAAAGACTAAAATAAGAAATAGAATTTATAAAATCACTGAATCCTGTCGGGCCATTTCTAAGCAGTATTAACATGGGGGCAGTGAAAAGACCTGTAAATGAAACGTTAGCGTATTATCTCTCTATCAAGTTGTTATTGTGAAGATGTTTGCAGAACATTGCCTATAAGCATTCTTTCAGAGTCGTGTTTGTTGCCCCACCTCAAATAAAAGTTCAATATTCACTTTACTTTTACCTCTGTTTTGGTTTCCACCAACTCCAGAAGGAAATATTTGGGATCTTTGGCTGCTAAATGCACAAATATGTTGACAAGCTAGTCATTACTCCTTGTCTGTCTGAGGAGTGGAAGCTTACAAGGGGTCTATCCGGGATTTTTTTTGTGCAAACAACTCCTTACTATGGCTGGAAACACGGTTGATGAGAGTGAACTAAACAGCAAATTGGGTCGGTTCAAAGTTAGATTGTAACTTTCACACGGATCTAAGCCACTATTGCCATAAGTGGTCTAATGAATATGGGATAATGCTAATGCTAAAACAGTTTAGTAGTTGCAGAAGAAGAGGCCTAAAGTAACAGTAAAGTAAACTGACTCAATAATGTCAGTTACACAGCAATATCTATCTAATGTCTGTTTTGGCTAACGTTAGCCATTAGCTACTGTTCATAGTAGCAGCACAACCACCAAATGTCTTAAAAGGAGCAAGAGTTCAACTTTTCATTTGTAAAAAAAAAACCTGTTGTCATGTCTTCTTTCAAAGACTGTTTTGCTTTACAGGTTACTGCATGTTTGATGGTTCTTGTTTTGGGTGTGTACTTGATTCAGTTGTTTGTTTAGTTCAGCCATCCTGTGTTAGGTGCAGCTCAGGTTCTCCAAGTGCAAACCCACATCAATCATTGATTTCTGGACTATTGATTTAAAGCCTCGACTTTGGTTTTATAGCTATCGCCATCTTGGTTATTTGGCACCAGAAATAACCATTTTTGGACGAGAGGGTGGAGCTTAGAGGGATACAGATCGCCACGCCTCTATAGAGTGCCCCTTCTGATGGATCGCCACAGGACCTTATTTTGGAAAAAATATGTTTGGTAGTGACTGGAGAAAGAGAAATAATTTTTTGATCCCACTTGAATTGTGCCATGAATTACACATATGACGTTTGTTTTTCAACTTTTTTTTGCCCCCTGCTGGCCATTAGAAAAAGTGCAGGTCTTGGAATTTCCCCATTGGCTTCACTTTTCACATCCGGAGGAAGCTCTATTTATACTGTCAGTGGCGTTCTCACATGGTATTAGTTTGGTTGCGTCCCCAGTTACAGTTCAGGAACTCCCAGACTCCCAGTGCTCCAGATTGCACCTTTCTCATTAGCAGCAACAGGAGCAACAAACACGCCGCTGTGCTTTAGCAGTGGAAGCTTCTGTTCCTGTGAGCCCAACACCTTTTTCTGTTAAGTGTGCCAGCACTCACCTAGGGAAACACACCAGACCTATCTAATAATTGCAGGTTATACTCTTAAACATCCACTTAACACTTAAATAAGCATGGACTGAAGAGGTTTTGGTGAAGGTGTATTTATTTTCGGGTGAGTAAATCCAGGTCTTTCTTGATCACTAAGATCCCCTGACTAGCTGACTTGCTTTCCCATCATCCCCTGAGCCACATCCGAGGCCACTGGGATACCATGCAGCCTCGACTGCCAGCCACTGTCACCATGACAACCCCCTTGAAGCTCGACAGGAGGTGGCTACGTGGACCTGCAAGTCTGACAGAGTCCTCTTCTCCCTCCCTCCCTCCCTCCCTCCCTCTTTCCTTCCTTCCATCCCTGATTTCCACCTTATTTAAAGCTCACCCAGCTTTGAACCATCTGTACTGCTCGACAGTCTTTGTCCAATCTTGAGGTTTTTCTCTTGTTTGTCTGAATATGCTGTTTTCGGGTGTTGTGCTCCCTTTGTTACACTGCTCAATACGTTATCATTTCAGCTAGGTCCATTGCACTACAGCTCAATTTTTTATCATTTTGAAAACAGTGTGCGTTTAAATGTGAAGAAGCATCCTCCTTCAAGTTTAATTGTATGCCACACTTTTGCTGTCTTATCCGCTGTGTAGGTAACATTTTGCTGTTTTACATAATCCTTGACTTGAGGTGGAACATGGTATGGATATGGCTGGTATGCTGGCCTGCATGCCTCTCTTGTTCTACTATTTCCCTTGTGTTGTTTTTATGCATGTCTTGTGCATATTCTAACATGCTTATGCTCCCATCTTGACCAGGACTCCCTGGTAGAAGAGATCTTGTGTCTCAATGGGATATTCTTGGCTAAATAAAAGACACATAAATCAAATAAGTAAAGATTAACAGGCATCACAAAACCACACTATCGATCTTCATCTCCATCAAGCTGTTATAGTCAGCGGTCGATTGTACAGAGGGTAATAATATAAGCGCTAAATAATGTGGAATAATTCACACCCCTGATTTTGAATGTAGACGGGCTCTGCCTCTCTGCCTGTGAAAGAGATGGGGTTTCCATGGAGACGGGAGGAGACTGTGTCTTCCACATTTCCCCCAGCATGATAGCTTGAAATGCACACACACACACATACACATACACATACACATGCACATGCACACGCACACACACACACACACACACAGACACACACACTTGCAGTGGCTCAGCTGTAGTCTCTCCACCCTACATCACGTCTACTTGTAACTTTGAACAGCAGCGCCTCATTTATCTTAGCCTCCCACATCTTTGCCAGAAAGAATAAGTTGTATCACTGGAGCTACTGCCAGTTCTGCTTTCTACACAGATGCACTGGCCTAAAGATTCAAACTAGTGACTTAAGATCATGACCTTGCCTCTCTAAGATTAAGGCTACTGCACTTCTAAACTCCTTTATTGGCAGGCAGCTACTCATGCATAAGTCTCGGTCTCTCTAAATATTATATGATGGTTAAGAGACATTTGCTTAATAGTTTGCGCATGTGGGTGTCTCTCAGACCACTGAATTAAACTAAATTTAATTAGGTTGCATTACAGCATTGCTTCAGCTCTGAGTTTATTCCATATAGGAGGAGTATTAAAGCGTTAAAGTTATCTCTCTTATTCTCTTCTAATTTTCTTATTTAGCACCTGAAAACACCATGTACTTTGAGCCCATAAGAAAAGTGGGAAACAAGCCATTTTAGGGGCAAACTTTTCCCAAACTCATGCAGTGCTGTCAAGCACAAAGTGCACCACAACCCCATTCAGTAAACTACTAATGTAGGTAGGAAATCTATGCCTGGACGTTCCATCTCCTGAATGAATCCCACCTCATCTCCTCTCCCTTTCAATTATTCATGCTTTTCAGATGAAGAAGAGGATCCAGACTCAGCATCTATATTTAAACTCTGGCTGGTCCACGGTGGCCATATAAATAGAAACAGTATAGGGTCTAGTCTGGCGCACCAAAGGCAGCTGTTTTCATCAGGAATTTCGACCCTGAGTATGCAGCAATGATAAGGACTGGAAGGAGATGAAAGATAGCTTAGTCAGTGTTGCGTAGAGGCATTTCTGAATTGAGGAAATATCATAGAGCAGTTAAAGAGGGGAGGGTTTCTGCTGTCCATTAAATGTCTAGAAGAATCTAATCTCATCCGCATTGTAGTCTCCTATCTGCACAAAATAACTCCCTTAGCAATGAGCTTATACATTGCACTTCGCATATAGGAAGTACTAAATACATAAAGAGGCAAGTCTATCACATTGTTCAGGAATATTGCTCCCATGTAGTCTAATAGTGAATGTGATGCAGTTCACACGGTCTTGCAGTCCATGATGGTTTATTTATTACAGAAATCAGAGAACGTCACAGTATACTCCGCACACAGCAGCACAGAAGGAAAATGTAAACATGAGAGAAGCATTGATTTGAAACGCAAAGAGAGAAGCAGACAGAGAAACACACACACAACCTCTGTATACACACACACACACACACACACACACACACACACACACACACACACACACACACACAGTCAATCAACAATGATGCCTGAATAGAAGGCAGCTGCAAGTCTCAGCATCACTGAAATGACAGTTGCCATGGTGATGGTGACAGTGAACTTTTAAACATTTTAACGATGGCAGTGAAAGGGAAAATAAAAGAGAGAAACGGAGAGAGCACAAAAACGTTGGAAAACAAAGGCGAGACTTGAACGAACGAGACTGAACGATGTGAATGTTACGCATTCTGTTCACGGAGCAGGAGCAGTACACAGAGTTATTACTCTCCTTAATCCTGAACTCAAACACGTGCTTACTGCAGATATTCTACTTACTAACAGCGTAACATTGCACTGACTCTATTTTTCACAGTTTGTGAGAACCCAGATCAGTGGCCATTCAGCTTCAGTGCTGTTAATCCCTTTAAGAGTTATACTCAGATTAACATGCAAATCCTTGAAGTTTTGGTAATTGGACAGCTATGAACACATGGTTTTTATACCTAAAACAGCCTCTGTTGTATCGGTCACAAACTAAGTCAATAGCCATCCTTAATGCGCTTTTAATACCTGTTAGGTCAAAGAGAACATACTGTATGGAAGAGGATGAGCACAATATAGGTTTACGTTGTCTAATTCAATTACTGCAGCATGTACAGGAGGCTCTGCGCTGTGCTAATGTACATAAATGTGCTAGAAGATAATTGACAAATCATTAAGCCCCATCCCCCAGTCAGGCTTTCAATTCCCACATGAAACATATGCAGTTTCAGGTCAGGCGCCAGAGTGAAATGATGGCATTTTACATTTCCGCAAAGCACGGATATGTTCAAATCTGTACATGTCATATGTACCCTATTGATATTTCTACAATGCATGTCATATCACGTCCACATTACACATTTGTGGGCTGTCTTTCATGTCAGGAGGTGGAGGGGATGCTGGAGGTTTTACAGAGGCAAGATGGCTGTCAGTCCAGAGACCACTATTTGAGACAGAACATTGTAAGTGCAAAACCGTTGTATGTTTTTGATGAGATATATTTTCTTGCCGTGTTAGGCAACAGAACCAAGCAAGCCATAACCTGCTGTTTTCCTCACGCTAACCAAGTGGTTTTTGCACCTAAACTTTACCTGATCATAAGGACAGTGCACAAAGAAATGTTGACAGATTTACCACTTGATTTTATTAATTTCTTAAAAATCCATGAATGTGATTTCAGACAGAGGTAGACAAAAGAGGTCCTTTCATGTCTGGCCAGTAAGATAAATAGTGCAGGCCGCTGTCACTTGCAGATTTGATCAGCTAGCAACTACCTAATTAAACTAACGTTGGCTCTGTGAGATAGTGAAACAGTCTCTGGCAGACTCTTTAAGGCTCCCAGCTGAGATCATGAAATGGGTCTTGAAGATAGTCTTGATGGCATGATATAGTGCTAAGAGACGGAGGCTGAGGCTGCATGTCTGCAAACCGTTGGCATCCTCACTATCGATTATCCATGTAGAAGCTCACTTTAGCAAACAAACAAAAATACTTTTGCTTTTGTATTTTTGAGTTTAGCTTAAAAAGATAAAAAACACTGTTACTACAGCCCTGTATGCACACTGCACAACTTGACACATGCCAGGTTACAGTTGCTAAGCTAGTCACTGTTTGGTGGATGGGCTTAGAGAAAGGTCAATAACGGAATAATGAAAAAATTCTTGATATGTATATGCAAGTGGTGGTATATGAGATTGTGTGTGCCTGGAAGTACACCCAAGCCGGGTGAAAGTGCTCATCAAGGTGAAAGGCATCTTGCACCAGAAGTCAAGTGCTCTCTCCTTGTTCTCACAATCTGCCGGTGGCTTGATGAAGGTTTCTCCTTCCCCTTGGCAGATTCTATTTCTGCCTGTGGCCTTCACATTTTACTCAAAGTCATTCATTCACCTTTCTACACAGAGCCAACAAGTGGAGCAGCTTCTGGACCGGGAGCACTGATTTATGGACCTTGTTGTTCAGTGCACACATACTGATGTTGAAGGGGTTGCATATCACAGTAATGGTGACGTGGCCCCTCTGTAGGGCCACGGCCGGCAGATGCCTCAGGGTCACTCTGCTGTACTGTGTGTGTGTAAAAAAATGGTAAAGGAAGGAAATGACCAATGGTAAAAACAAAAACCTGTTATATCCCATAGACTGCATAAGACAGCAATAAAATGTCATGACAAGTTTTTATGCTCATTATGGTTGGCAGCACAACCATTACACAACAATATTTTTTAGAGCCTGCAAACTAATTCAGGCAGACAGCCTGAGTTGCACTGAAACACTTAAACTCTACTTGATGCAACACAGTATATCCAATGCATCCTCTGCTAGGTGGTATGCCTGACAATACCCCCATTTGCTCCTGCTGCACCCCTAATTTACAAACTTTGCTGTAACACTGATGCAAGCTATTGCTGCCACAGCTGCTGCTCATAAAACTGTCCGACCTGCTTCTCCACCTGCAGGGTCTGATTCGAAGGTACTCTGGAGGAGCGATTGTTACTGACACCCCCAAACATCTGCTGTGTGGATGTTGGGGGAAGTAGAGGCCCGAGCCAGGACACAACACATCAGCTCAGAGTATATACTCTGTGCATAAAATAAATCCTTTCCACGTGGGTTAACTGATCCAAGTGGTTATTGGTGTGTAATGGAGAAAGATGGGAATGACATGTGACAGATGTTGGATCCATATGGATCTGAGCCACCATGTTTTGCCTGAATGTCATTTGCTGAGCAGGTGATTTTCTCAGTATTCATTGTAGTGACTCATACTTACAGACATGGCAGATATTATTTATAGATTGGAGTGTAAATGATAAATGTAAACCAATTAAATGTAAATTTGGTCTTAGTAATTTGGCTAGTTTGTTAGTTTATACCTTTGGAAACTTAAAACTGGCTTTTCCTTCTTCTCCCTTTTGTTTTGGATTTAAATTCTACTAACTTTAAAGCCGCTAGAAGGAACAATTATTTATTGTTGAGTCTGGCGCCCCCTGTGGACAAAAGCTTTATGGGCACCAACGTCTCCCGTGGTAAAGATCTTTTTCTGCTTACTTATTCTTAATACTATTTGTCTTTTTTAAATACAGCTGAGGTAATGTATCTTTTTGAGGCTACGTAACATTATATATGACGGTGGTGAGTAAACGTTGTGAGACCCCTCAATTCATCCTCATTTTTGGAACGTGACCTGGTGGCAGGCATTAGGAATGACTGTACAGAAAGAGCCAATCTTCTCACTGACAGCTTTATTTATTCATGTAGGTCATACAGAGGCATCAGTATTATGAGACTATTTTGTAACCAGTTAAAAACTCCTTGTAGTACGTTAAGGTCTGTTCACGCCAATACTGTGTAAATTTCACTATTTTCACTGAGGGTTATAGAAAAAAAAAAACACCATTGTCGACCAAAACAGCAAGTGCACCTTCAGGAAAAGCAGCTTCTCGCTTGTAGCCTGCAGCATTGTACTAACTGACAATTTATCTCACAATCATTGCGACAGAGGAGAAACTACTGCTGCCATGCAACTCTCCAGAGTTGTGAAATTTTCCCACGTTCCCCGCTAATTGTCTGAAAAGGGAACATGGTTGCTCAGTCTTCAAACTCTTTATTGTTGCTCAAACGCCGTGAGTGTTATACAGTGTACTGTATCATATGCTGGTGTATGATTCAGCAGTCGTGACAGTCGTCCATGAGCAGTCTCTTTGAGGGTTAGCACTGATTCAGGAAAACAGACATATCGTTTCAATTTTAATCATTCACTTACTTACAGTAGGTCTGTGAGTGAGGCCTATCACGGGACAGTGCGCCCACTATGTCACTCTAACTGCAAGACTAAAGCTACCATGTCTTCAAAAAAAAATACGGCCAAAGTCCCACTTTTTCATAGAGGAAAAGCCTTGAAACATGTAATGTATATGGCTCCATACTGACCATTTTGTTGTGAGCTAAGACATTAAATAGTGTTCCATAAACCCGCCTGTCCATGTTGAAATTGCTTTAGTCATCTTTTCTTTTTGGACATGCTAAATATTTGATGATTATTTTAACTATACATGTGTTTTCTCCTAACAGGAAGCCTTCTGTGTCCCAGAAAGACTAGGATGCAAAACATGTGTCTGTTGAGACAACTCGTGACGAGAATTAATTTAGAAGATCTGGGTCTTCGGTGCTGAACTTTTGTTTCTGCTCTCATCGCAAAAAAACAAAACACTAACCAGATGCTTTTGTTCTTTTAGCCTCTGGGAATGTGTGTGATTGTCCCGCGTAAGAGCCTCGTTCTTTAGAGTTTAATCTGGTCCGAAGGCGCCCATAAACTCAAATGGCTAATGCTCTTCATCAAAGTGATTATCTCAGACTATTCCCAGGTTATCCAGGTTCAACTGAATCTAACTTGTAAGGAGTTGTACAATTTAGTCAAAAGAATCTACCAACAATGGAACTACTGCATGTGAACATTAAAATAACAGCATCAAAATACTGATTCCCATTCCGATAAGAAACAATAATTTGAGCAATATACGACATCATATGTTCACAACACATAATCTGAAATGTTCTTCTTCCTACAGGCTAAAGAAGACTGAATATTCAACCATTATCATCTGCTGAATTATTTTTTCCCTTAGTCATAAACCTATTTCTTGGTTTTCTGTTTCTCAGTCTCAGCCTCCATGTCTCATAGTAATTTTCTCTTTCACCTCTTTCATTTTTACTTCTCTTGATCTAGCGCTGTCTTTCTTCCTATCCCTTACAGTCTTTGCTCCTCAGGCTTCCTCCTCTTGGGGACACTGAAGACTTGGTGTCTTTCGCTCACTGCTCACGTAACAACAGCTCGACTCCAAATTGAATGAACAAAGGAGCTGTGTAGCTCTGCTATGGCGATGCACAATTCTTGACCCCTTTCTTGTCATCCGCTGCACAATCTCAAAGACGATTCTATGCAACGTGTTTTGGATTGTTGTTCTGATGACTGTGGTTATATCATTGATAAGACACTTGTGAATTTTTGTCACCAAACATACAGAACATGTCCACTGAAATAGAGATGGTAAATAGAGCAAAACAAACACACTGTCTTTTCTAAACCTATTCTGCAGTTGTGAAACATACCGAAGCTGTGCCTCCCCGTGCGAGCCGGAAAAGCTGAGATGACACCACAAACCCTGAACTACCCACTACAAAATGCATGACATGGCTTGTAAAATACTCAAGAACACCACTCAACCACTAGAGAATTGTACCTCTGCACGTTAACAGTGATGAGAGTTCAAGTATGCAGCATAATGTTAACTTAACAGCCCCAAACTCATCTCAAAACCTCTATCAGAAATTAACCAATTCTACTAATAAATATTAATCAAATAAACAGTGACATCTTCAAACATCTTCATCTTCTTCACCATGGCTTGGTCTTTCTACCCTTGGTCATACGGTCTTGACTCCCGTGTTTCATCACATATTATCCCCCCCAGCACATCAAATGATAATTCCCACCGGCATTGCGGTTATGTAATCGCCCCTGAATTGGTGTGAAATTTGCCATGAATGTTCAGTCGCCTCAGAGGAAGGAAAATAGATTCTGAAAACACCCATGACCTTCGATTTATTGCCCACATATTCAACTTTCTAATGAGCGTGTCCCCTGACCTGAAGCAAAATGTTTATGGTGCACAGCAGAGAGACACCCACTGTTACTGCAAACCCCATCACCTTTCCATTACTTCTACCATCAGGAAAAACTTCTGCTACTGTTGTGTAATCGAACCAACAGACTGTTGACTGTGACAGTAACAGCTATGTGGGGGGATTATCAGGCCTTAGTGGACATCTGCACTCTAATGAGTGTTTGCCATTCGAAGTGCTTTCTCTAAAAGCACAAAGTATGTAAAAAAAAAAAAGTGAAGTCATGAATTCATCTGTTGTTCTTGCTGTGACAACAGGTTTTTTGGAGAAAATGGCTCATCGATGCATGCTGCTGGCACTTTCAACCAGATCTAGTGTGTGAACATGAAACTCTGCTGTATAAATAGTTCTGAAGCTGAACTGAATAGTATTTTGAAATTAAAAATGTTTCGAATGGATAAGAATAATGTGAAAGGAATCGCTCATGGGGACAGATCCACAGAGAATTAACTCGCGACTCCGCAGTCCTCCTCGGCTCTGAGGATTTAAGTGTCTGTTAGCGTTGTTCTGCAATATTGGACTTGGAAAACTGTCATTCATCATAGTATCACAGCAGTTTGTGAAATTGTCACGAAATTTTTACGTTTTAGAGACTCTCTCTTTTTCATGCCTGCACCATGTTTATCTGACAGAAACTGTGAGGTGGCGCCAATTCGCACAAAATGCCAATTTCTACATAATGTTGCTTTAAACAGGATTTCCAGTGTTTTTAAACAATTGTAAATGATTCATACTTGCCAAAAGTTTGGAATCGGTCCAGTAGATTGTCTGTAATGGCTACAATGTAATCCTTTGGGGCATCTATGACTGTCTAGTCATGCTCACTGAAAGCGTTTGTTTTTGCCACTGACAGACTGAGAGTGTTATGCTAAGTGTCTGACAACATTACGGAAATGATTCCTATGGATAAAGACCTTTTGGTTAAATGATAAAATCCATTTTGTAACCAGAAACAGACGCTCGCTCTAAAATGTTGCATGATGAGTTGTTCCAGTTGTTGCCTCATCTATATTGTCAAAATCTGTTAAATACTCAACCATGAGTAAATTCTTGCTGGCAGTTCCTCTAGGTAAACTCCAAATTTCCTTTCTCCAACTGTTTCCACAGTCGTCTTCCCGCAACAAGTCACTTCTTGCCAGATTTAGAGTGAGATTGTGCAGGTTAAATTTGTTGGATCAAGACGTGTAATCCAAAAACTATATTCTTGTTAATCAAAAAGTTATTTGGGTGCCATTCTGAGCATTGTCAAGAACTAACAATCTTCACCATGTGTGAGGAAAAGTATTTTCTGGATGGCTTTAGTGTGGCGTATAAACAGAAATTTGGTGCTCCAAACTGTTTGGCTGTGAAATGGAAATGAATTTGCAATGAGGACGGAGGACAGGGAAGGCAGCCATCTCTCTGCATTATAAGATCTTGATCATAATTGCTCAGCAGATACACAAATCCTCAATGTGCCACCATCCATCTGGCCAAAAGTTGGGTCATTTCCTGGTTGATAACTTTCTTGGACACATTGGGAACAAATTAACTGAGTTTAATAGATCATAACAAGAGGGAAAAAAATGTTGTCTTGTCAGTTTCAGCTGGTAAAATAAACTGCAACAAGTCAGAGTTTTTCCAAAAAGATTCACCGAGTCTAAAAACAGCAGCTCAGCTTCCTACACTTCAGCCCTCTATCCTTTGAATGTACAGGTTTGGAGGCTCTGTTGGTTACCTCACTGTCACAGTTCTTCAGTAATACATTTCTGACACATATAGTAGTAAAGTCACAGTGTTAATTACATCCATCTACTGTAAAGAATGTTTCACTCTGAATGTCAACCTTAATCTCCTGAGGTTTTCAGTCTATCTGAGTAGGCTTGCCGTGTGTGTGTGTGTGTGCGTGTGTGTGTGTGTGTGTGTGTGTGTAGTGGGTCAGAGAAAGAGGAAGTAGGCAGTGAGATATTTTTAAACAAGTTGATTTAACATCATCATAAGAATCCATTACTCCCAGGATAGTGTTTCACTACATTAGAAACTGTCTACTATGCAAATATAGGTGTGTGTGTGTGTGTGTGTGTGTGTGTGTATGTGTGTGTGTGTGTGTGTGTGTCCTCCCTATCAGTAAACCCATATGTTAAGCAAACTAACTAAAAACTGAAATATGGACCAACAAAGGTTTGAGAGTTGAAGTTTATTGAAACTTTAACCTCAGTGTTTGCAGTCAAATTTTTATAGCTGCATCTGAATCTGACTTCAGGGCAAGTTAAGAAGAGGCTTAACCACTCAGTCGCTGCTGTTGACGAGGAGACATTGTGACAGGCAGAGAGAGCAACTGGCATGAAAGCAAGTGGTGAGGCACTCAATCTCCGCGTACATATGATCCCAGCTTATATCACTGCACCTCACAAACCCAGACAATGTGGACATCTAAACTGGGGAAGTTTGATATCTTATTTTCCCCTAATCCCCTATCAAGCACAAATTTGTGACTTCAGTATTGCATGGTCACTCTGCAGCCTCCTCCCGGAGAGTTACATGAGATACTTGATACTCCGTGTGCCGCTGCCCTTCTCTGTGGTGTTTGTAACATAGAGGGCTCAAAGACTCACATAGGTATATAAAAAAAAGTACATTCTCCTACTACCAGATTGGGGAGTAAGTGGACGATTTTATGTGTCTTTACAATCCTGTACGTTTACGGTAATGAACAGCCATCAGCACGTTTACGATGCAATATGTAAGAATAGGTCACCTGTTGAAATCTCCCTGAAAACAAATGAGAGGCAGCATATCACCAGAGTAGCTGCTAATTACTGTTAACTGGAGCTGCTGTTAGCTCGTTAGCTCAGTTAGCTGTGCAGCTAGTGGGCGGGATGGTGAGCTTGGAGCACCGGGGGAGAGTTCTTGCTGACACCACTACCATGGGAGCTTTGACCAGGATGGGCAGGGGCTAGCTGGTTAGCATGCTAACTTCAGTATATATCTTTTCAACATTAAACACAGACATCATAATGTCAAAACTGTTATTAATTCACATTCTGTGGATAATCATAGTTATATTTTTAATGTTTTTAACTGTTATCTTACTTACTGCACTTTTCAAATAAAGCGTTGATGGCTAATGGTCATTGTTGCCGATCTGGGTGATGAGGCCGTGTCTGTACTGTGCACACAGCTGACACAGTCTGTACACAAGTGCGTACTGTGAAAATGACAAAAACAATTATTTCTCTGTATTTTTGTATAAACTCACAAACTAGCAGCTTTATGTTGGATGTTGAATAAACACACACAGAGTTGTAAGGATCACGCCCCTGGTCGCAACACAGATTCGTGATAAATCCACTACACAACCACTTTTCAAAAGACAAGTGACTGAGCGAGACTCAATGAAAACACTTTAGCAGATGTGTTCAACAAGGGCAAAAACACATTGGTTTAAATTTAACATGAGCATCTGTGATGCTGTGATTTAAACATTAGACAGTGCATTAGACAGGTGACGGACCAACCGTGCTTGACGTGCAGAGGCTACAGAACGGCCCAAAAAACTTTGGTTGTGAGCCAGGCACACACCGCTTCTGTTTACTGTTAGTGGTTGACATATAAACCAATGTGAAGCTGGAGGTGTTCAGTGAACATCCAGTTTGTTTGAGATGGAATACCGAGGGGAGAAAATCACCTTTTTTTTTAAGCTTTTGTAGGCTTTTGATGGAAGGTCGTCATAATAAATTGTTGGGGCGGAGCGCTTTATTTTAGAGTACACTAATAAGATGTAATAAGCTTTACTTTTTCTAATAATATGGTCTTTTTTAGACAGTTGAAAAAAGACATGTATACCCTAAATAAATTAATAAAGCATAAAAAACCATGATTTGTATCAAATCAGGCAAAGACTATATGTTCTCTGTCGGAAAATAAAAAAACAAAGATATATCCTAAGTTAACTAATAGGATGTAACAAGCCTAATTTTATTTCAAATTAGACAAAATCTATATGGTAATGGTTTTTGCTTTATTTTGCAGTATAGTCTTATTGTAAATTGTCACTAATTAACCTCTAAGAAAGTCAAAGAGGGTCTAAGGGGAAGGAAATAAAAATGATTTTTGCTTTATTTTGTAGTTGTTTGTTTACTCTTATTTTTAGTTTTTGTCTAATTTGATACAAAGTTCGGCTCGTTACGTCTGGGACTGGACATTGTTAGGTGCTTGTCACATGCTGTAGATTTTCACGATCAACAAACAGCAACCTCAGCAAAGCTACCCAAGCACAAACTCCTCTAACTTCAATGCTGGATGATAACAACAAATATGACAAAGGGGTTGAATTATTCATCGGTGTGCCCTGCAACTGTTATGAGGACTTTGTTTAGAGATTATGAATGCACTTTAGACTTTGTATTTAAATATGCAATGTTTATAAATAACTTGGTATAAAACACCAGGGGGAAAAAATAAGATAAAAAAATAACTGGACAATATTCACCTGCATCAAAAATAAAAGAATAATAAAATGTATGGCAAATCATTCAATATTTTTTTAATAGGCAGCCAGTCTTGCAGTTGAAATGACTGGTGGAAATTACTGGTCAAATTCATAGGACCTCATCAATCATCATCATGTTTTTTAAATTTTGCCTAGTTGATGTCATTGAGGCAGAAAGAGCTAGACATAGTTAGACTGTTGGAATTGCTGAAACAAATAACAAACAACTGTCTGTTATCATCATATCTTTGTATAATCTGATAGAGGAAAAGCATGTAAACCGAAAACAACAGTGTGCCAAGAATGGATCCCTGTGGGACACCATGACAGAAGCCTGTTATTACAACAGAGGGGTAGTAACAGGTTCAAAAGAGGGTCATTGGTGACAAGGGCTATCTCAGTGCTATGGCAAGCTGTCACACCAGACTTGAAGCTTCAAACAGTTCAGGGCTAGATCTTCACAAGGATGCAAAAGCCAGACTGAACCTGTGCCTCCTCCCCAGACGAGGCTGTCCAACCTCCCAGAAAGCAGAAAAAGTTGTTGAGGATCGCCTCAATGAATTTATGGGAGCTGTGCAAAATTTGTGCAAAAGAAAGAAATGGGACTTCATGAATTATTCAGTCTAGAAGCGCAGACTCTGGATGATCGAGCCCCTGAATTGGGACACAGCATTCTGGTCTTGTTTTTATATGACTTCCTATACATCATCATCCCTTTGACTTCTCAGCTGTCAGAAAATAGTGACTGATTCTAGTCTTGTTGCTTCGAGTCTTGGAATTCTGCTGCAGACTGATTTATGAGTGGGGGCACAGCCAAACCACATTGATATGTCACCTAAAGTGTGACATGAGAGGGGAATAATTGAAATTTGTTGCCTGCCATCTGATGCACAATACCCCCTGACAGAGCAGGAATCGGTAACTCTCCATTTTTGGAAGTATGCAGGACAAAAATGACAGCAATATTCAAGTTTGGTTTTTGTTACTTCTGTGAAATGATTGAAGCCAAACCCATGGATTTCATTTTTCAGCTGAACATCAAACAGAATCTTAAAAATGTTTGTGAAAACTGTCCCAAATGTGATTTTTTTTATAGTTGGGTTTGATGTATTTCAGTCTTGCAGCAATGAATATCCAGTGAATGTTTAGAAAATTGCTCCTAAAGTTGAGTAAAATTCCAAATTAATTTCATTCATGATTGCAAATCTGTAGTATCATAGTTATGAATACAGATATTAACATCACTACTATTAAAATGAATGCTTTGTTGGTGAGTGAAAGAAGAGTTCTGATATGATTTGCCATTATTAATGGCAGACACCACTCAAATCTAAGATAACGTTACATAAATGTTCCTGCAGAAAAAAGGATTTTCTTGGTGCCACATAGCCGACAGTCAGACGCAATCTTATTTTATGGTGACTCAAATCAGATTTTGAGCGAGAGGCAGACAATGCCGCGTCGTACAAAGAATGTAAACAGAGAGAGGGAAGCTTCAAATTGGGCCCGGAGTCTCCTGGAGAATAATTAATGTGACATTTCCCTGACATTTAGTCAGAGGTATGGTGGAGGAGCCTGAAGATGGGGAGGAAGGAAACAGAGATGTGAGCCAGTGAAGGAAAAGAAAGACAGGAAGGACGTCAGGGCAGAAAGAACACACGCAGCAACACTGGATTTTTCCCTGAACATCTTGACAAATATTGCAGCTACTACTCGCTTCCTTGCGTTGCACTGTACAGACATTAAAATACAGGAGCTGAGCAGAAGTGCGATGACACACACACACACACACACACACAGAAACACAAATAGACCTACTCTAATGTTCTGTATTCACTCCTTCAGTGATGGTAAAATTATACTTTTGTTGCTTGGTAACCATTTGTTTTGTGCTCATCTCGACCATTCACCATCTGTTTATGGGCTGTTACACATACATTACCATCCCTGACCCTGGATAGGAGAGCACAGCTGATGATCTAACGCTGGAACAGTATGTGGTCGAAGCTGGACCGCTCGACAAGCCCTCTGTGCTTTTAGTAGTTTGGTCTGTGGTTTCACATTGCCCTTTTAAGCTAATTAGGAAATGATAAACTCTACGTCTTGCTGTGTCAAGGTCGCTCTTTTTTCTGGCACGTTATCCTCCGCTATAGGCTTATAATGATGCCAAACCAAGAGATGATGAGTGCCTTTTTTTAATGGTAATCACTGCACCCACTAGAGAGCTACAGATCTGTAGAAAACAATATCCAAATACACTTTGCTGTGTCATTATTCAAATCGAAGAGCACCCATCTTGGTTAAGCGCTTCAAATCTGTTCTCCAGTGATATTTTGATAAATTGCAGATATCAGGGTGCCATAATGGTCGACTCAGAGTGGTCATCTCCTCTTTGTAGGCTACAGTACTTCCTTAGCTCTAACACAATAAAAATTGATTTTACATCTCTTTGATTCCTATGAAGAAGATATTCCTCTGACAGACTCACAGCACTCATCGCAGTCTGTTTGTGGGGCAGCGCTGACAGTTCTCACAAATCCTCATCGCAAAGCATCAGCCAGCACAAACTGCTAATGGTTTCATTTCCATTTCCTTAACGTTTCCCAGACAAGGCATTCTGCTCCCCTTAAAACAGTGTTTGGAGAGAGACAGCATCCTCTTTGATCCCTTCAGCTCAATCTAGAAGAGTGTGATCAAAGGCTGCTCATGTTTAACACTGCTGTGGTCTCCCAGGTTGCAGTTGCAGGTGTGGCTTTCCGAAAAGTCTGCCGTGGGCCAACTCTGTCGTTTTGCGGAAGCCAGCGCTCTCAGGCATGGTCCTCGGATAAGTAAAAAATAATGTGACTGTGTGCTTTCAATACACGGATGTTACAAACAAAAACGCAGGCTTACATGCTCATTCAACCAAACAGTGAATAATATTAACACACAACCACATGGGTTCTTAATTCTAGCAGCTGCTGTGCTGTCACCTTTCTTTTTCATAAATTCTTCACTAGTAAATCAACCCAATCACCACAACAAATGTTGGCAATATATGTCTCTGCAAACCATACATATGTTGACGTTCGATATGTTGCAACTATACGTTTCTTTATGTTCAAATTTCTATTTTTTGTTATGCTGTGCTATGCTTATAAAAGGCCAGGTAAAGAAGTCCACAAAACATTTCTGGAGGCTCACCTCAAAACACAGCATTCTCCTAAACAACTGAAGTAAATGGGGACTTGTTTTAAAACGTTCAAAAGAACTGCTGAAAAAAAAAAAAGGCTCCATACAGCTTGCCGGGCATAGTCCAAGTCTTTGGAAGCCCCAAGAACACAAATTGATTTGAAACATCTTTATTTACACTCTCAATGCGTGGCCAAGCTTGTGCACCGGCTTCAGACAGGATGCACGCTATTAACGATTTTAGCTTAGCAGCTACAGTGAAGATTTTGGCTTCAAAAAAGGTGTAAATAAAGTCTTTTCAAATCAATTTGGCATCTCAGAACAGCTGGAGACTTGGATTACACCAGAAAGGCTGATTTACAGTTCTTTTGTGCTGCTTTTTAAAAGATTTTTTTTTTTTTTTACATTTTAAAACAAGTCCCCGTCTAATTCAGTTATTTAGGAGAATACTAAAACGCTGTTTTGCTGTGAAGCTCCAGAAATGTTTTGTGGACTACGAAACTTGAGTGAGGTGAGTAGATAATGACTGAATTTTAAAGTCTGGGGGATGGGCTCAATAAATTGCTAACCAACTAATCTTGTCTGGCATTTCTCTCTTGCTCTAGTTGTTAATTGAAACGTGCACTAATTAGCGTACGTGTCACATATTTGCTCTATTGATCAAAACGCTCCTCCCAAGCATTGATTAATCCGAATGATTCCAACAATCCTAAATCACTTCTGACTCGTTGTTTATGCACAAAGATATAATTCAATATCTGAGCCTCCTGCAGAATATCTCAAATTCAATTGGCTCAGGATGATGCAGCGTGGGTTTGTCACAAACACACAACAACAGAATGCAAATGGACAATCAAAAGAAATCTCTTCAAAAGTCAAATGCATTTTCAAGCTGTAAACCAGGGCAGCTGAGTGATATTGCAATGATTTATTAATGCTTGACCAGAGCATGAGGTCAGACAAAGTGTAATGCATGCATGAGTTCATGTCTGTATGCTTTGCATTTTGTACATTTACGTGGTCGAAGGTGTTTTTCTGTGTGTGTATGATGGTTCTACGGTGAAGAAAGATTTTTTCAAATGTGAGAAAAATACAGCCACGGACTTTTCTTACAAGTCTGGCACAAAGAGCGTTACAGCAGATACAGATAATGAACCTTGTGTCATGTTTTAAAGCTGGCTAATAGCGATACATCCTGAAAGCGGCTTTCACTGTCACCAAACATATTTGACTGTTAAGACGTACTTTTTTCTAGTTCTTGAAAAAACATAATGGCAGATAATGGCTCACACATCCCACACTGATAAATCACATCCACTGGCTTTTTCTGTAATTTCCATTCTTCACTTCGTGGTCCAACCTCATGACAATCAAAACATACAGTAAGTTAATACCAAAGTGTGACACGGAGGCGTCCTGATTGATCCATTTAGTGCAACTGTAAATGTCTTTTAAATGTGATAGTAGGTCTGAAAAGTCTAATGTGCATTTTTCCCTGTGTTTTCCTTTGTAAGTGATGGCAATTATCTATTTTTGGTTGCCCTTTTTACTCACACAGTCACACTTAGCAGTGCACAGTCATGTGAAGGCTGCGGGCTTGTGTGCAGGCATTTTCATGCCTCCATTCAACCATTCACATAACGATTCAATGGTTGACAACATCACATGTTTATGTTCATTTCAAAATGCGACAAACATCAAAAGTCACAGCACTTGATTCGGGACAAGGACGACATCATGTATCAGTATGTCGAAGAAACGACGCACTATAAAAAGAGACCTGGGCGCCCAGTCAGACAGGGCATGTTTTGCAGAGGGCAAAAAGTGAGGTGCACCGCATTGCATTTTTGGGTGAAGCTCATACAGTTTTAAAAAAAAGAGCAGTCCGGTGTGTTTTTCTGTTGACGTTGTTGTTGCTAGGCAACTACCGAATCAATCAGTTGAAAAGCTGTACCTTTCATTTTTGCTAACTAGAAGTAGTTAACTTCCTTGTTAGTGGACAGTTGGCCACCTTGTAAATAAACAACATCTGCATAAAAGATGGACAGGTGAAGGGCCCTTGCTCTGGTTCAGATTGAGGGTGAGAAGCTGTTCCCAACTAGCACGCTGGACACAAATAAATGAAACCCTCAGAAAGAGGAGAAATCACAGGGAGTAGCACCAGCTGGTCCAGAAGCTTTGGCTGGGTGATGGTCAGTTCAAGGATTACTATTATAGTTATTTTAGGATGAGCCAGGGACAGTTTGACAATGACGTCAGGCGCTTTTCTGCTCTGAATTGAAGTTTTCTCAACTCGAGGCATTCAGAATACTCCTGCTAAAATGCGAGGCGCTTGCTAATTCTCACTGAACACAAAGCTGGGGATGATGGGAATGTCATTAGTTTTGCAGGTGTTCGGTCATAAAGTAAAGTATTGGACTGATTTAGAGGTTGATCTGAGGACGGTGCTGAAAGAAACGTTACGGGATCAATGTGGTTGCAGTGAATCATCGGGGGGACATGTCTGTACCAAATTTTATGAGAATCCATCTAATAGATGTCAAGACAAGTGTTTTTTTCCTCTAGGATGGTGAAGGAAACTCACATTATCTCATCCTGTCATTGTGGACCCAAGAAGGTAAGGGTTAGGGGTTGGGATGGGATGGGTTTTTAAATGATGTGCTATGATTGAATGTCCTGTAACCATCCTCGAAAATAAAATATTGTGTCGACATCACAGTCTAAATTACAAATGTCAACCTCAAGGTGGTGCTAGTGGAAAATTGCGGGCTTCACATATTTCTGTACAAAATTTCATGGCAATCCACTGTTGAGATATTTCCAACCAATCACACACTCATCTCTTACACCCAATATCCAATGACAATTACCTTTGCTGCAACAGATGAGCTGGGCTTCTCCAAGAGGTCCCAAAGCTTCTTTCGTTTTTCAGTACAGCAAGTGTTGTCAAACTCTTCACCCTCTCTGTCTTTCATGTTGTCGGCCTCCCTTTTGAGCTCCTCGTTCATTTGCTCCTTTTTCTGGTGGTACCTCGCCTGGCAACACGACTCCAGGTAGATCTCATCGATGCCCCAGTAGTCGAGTTCCTGACTGAACGACAGGGCGCACATTTCTTCCATCATGTGCAGCTTGCCCGTGCGGTAGAAGTTCAAAATTGAAGTGAACGCCCCCGGATGTCGATCAAAAAAGTACTCGTTCTCCTCGAGGTTGTAGTCATCGCACACTTCCATCAGAGATTCGTGGGTGTTGCAATCTCTTAACTTTCCCAAACGTGTTCGTGGTAGCCTATCTAACGTTCGCCACAAGACTTCATGTGGGAGACCCCCGACATTCAGCCTGACTCTGCGGAAACATGTCTTGCTGCGCATGATGTCCACCGGTTCAGGCGGCAGCGATGATGTTGAGTGAGAGCCGGCCTTATTTAATTCTGTCAGGGATTTCTCCATGATGACTTCAATGGTTCGTGGTTCGATGAATGAGGCAAACATCTGGGGCTATGAGCTACACTTGGTCCAGTTTTCTTTCATAATTGTATCTAAGGGATTAAGAAAAAAAGATAGAAATCATTAGTATTGTCTTGTTAGCCTCAAATGTCAAGGTCCACACATCAATCATCAGACTCTGAACTAATATGGTGATCCAAGTATTCGGCCTGGGCTCCAGGGGTGATTTAGAGCAGTTGTTCCTCACCTGAGGGTCAGCAGTTGAAGGTACATGAGATAAATCTGACAGGTTGCGAGATAATTTAGGAAGAAAATTTTAAAAAATGTTACATTCAATTTTTTCTTTTTATTTTAACATATTGGATGATTTTGCCTCCTCTGGCCTTCAAGTGAAACAATCCTGAAGTCCAACTTCCTCTTAGATGGAACTGCTCACAGCTTGTGTTCAAACAACGGCCATAATCTGTGATGACAGGTCACAAACCAAAAGGTTTGGAAACCACGTGTTACAAGCAGGGTTTTTCAATCCTAGCCCTACCTGGTTTGTGATGCTAGTCCCTTTTTGTTTAGTTTATTTCTCTATTCTAACAGTTGGTTCCAGCTTCTTACAAGCTTTTTCAGCCAGTAGTATAACGGCGTTGTTATCACGTCATTTCTGTGTTTCATCAGCATCAAGAGTCTTGGTAGTGGCCAGTTTGTGGAAAAAAACAAAAACATAAGAATGGCTGATTTTACAGCCAACATACTGTACTGCCCTTATGTCAGCTAGCTAGCATTAGCAACGTTAACATTTGCTAGCTAGCTTGAGCATCGCTAGCTAATACTTGCTAGATAACGTTAGCAACTATTCAAACAACAGCGGTGTCGTAATGTGAATGTAATAGAAGCGGGCGATGGACTGTCACATATAGTGACTGCATGTTATCAATAACACCTTTAAGTAGTAAAGTATCATTTCAAGATATTTAATTTTTGTTATGTTATCGCCACATTTGCAGCAGCATCTCGTCTCACTTCTTTTCATAAATTCTTTTCTAAAATCTTCTCTTGCTCGTCAGTAAAATAGATGCGAGTTCTTGAGAAAATCAGGGCTGTGAAAGAGAGGACAGACAAAATGTCTGTTTGTTATTATTTCAGGATATCTCACTGCTGATTACTGTTATCTCGTTGTGCCATCGTCCTCCTTGATTTTTTAAAAAAAAAGTTAAATCCTGAATCAACACTACCTTCAGATTGGTATTCTTCCGATGACTCACAGCTATTAGGAGTTAAGTGGAAATGTAACTTCATTACAAACCACCATGCAGATGAGAACTGAACATGACTGGTTTGAAACACAGAGAAATAACAAAGAAAAACATTATATAATTATCATTATCTGTGTTATTATCTTCTATTAATTCTGTTTTAAATTCTTTTTTAATCTACCCTCAGATGGGGTTACATGAGATGATTCATGCATGCAGTATCAGGAGTTAACAAGGGGGGAATAAATGCAGCCCTGACTTAATATTAAATTGTGATCATCTGGTACTCACATCAGAGAAACTTCACTGAATATAAAGTCCCTCAACTTTTCCCAAAACTACTTCAAAGCCTCCTCAGATTGAAACCTTGCATTGAACTGCAGGATCCTGCAGACCAGCACTGAACATCACCAGTTTAAAGGGCTCCTGGGCAGAGACATGTAGGACAGATAAATTCAATTATTATCTCTGGATTCTCAGTGAACCGTAGCTGTTATCGCATCATCTATTGTATTATCTTCCCTGAATTCTTTTTAAACTATGTCCTCAATCAACAATAAACAAACCCTCAGATGTGACTCATATCTAATAACAGTCTGCAGAAGCCTACATTTCTATTTAGGGTTAACAAGAAGAATACTCTGGAATCATGACTAATAGCTACAGTCATCTCGTTCTGTCATCAACTGGAAGGACGCTTTGTTGAATACGACTTCCCATCAAAACTTTAAAAGCAACCATTCGTTGGAGACATCTCCTCTGTGGTGACTTACATAATATCGTGTAAAACAGTACAGCGTTATCCCATTAATGACTAATGATTACATTTAATATGTTAAAGAAAATCCTCACCATATATTTTCTATTTGAGGTTGAGACATATTGTCGAGACATGTGGCTCCACAAGACAAAATCTAAATTTTGGATTTCACATAATTATCATGCCTTAATTGTCAGACAAGTTGATTTTCTTTTAAAAATGCAAAGAAGTCAGAAAAGTATCACATTCATTTGTCATACTAAATATCAGTATTACACTGGATTAAAGCACATCAGTTTGAAATTGAAGTTATAACAAAACATTTAGTTTAAGCTCTTGTAGTTTTTATGCAGCCAAGTTACACAGGCTTACTCATTCTATCAGTTTTCTAAAGAACACATGAGGGAAATACAGTTTCCTATGATCAATTGTGACTCATGACAAAAAAAAAAGGATGTGATGTGAACTTGTGCTGTAGCCTCATAATTTAACCAACTGGAAACATGTGGTAACATTTTACAACAACCAACATTAATAAATGGTACATTTATAGTCAATCAAACTCAAGTTAAGGGTTTTTTCACTGTTAAAGGAGCTATATGTATGATTAGCCACCTGCCAAATTCATACTCCAAACTACTCTAAACATAGCTGCTAACTGCTGCTAACTGTAGCTGCTATTAGCAAGTAAGCTCAGTTAACCGTGCAGCCAGCGAGCGACCCTGTTTACTGACTCTGACCAGACTGTGAGCTCGGAGAACCGGGGTGGTCTTGGCACGGTTACTTTCAGACTATCATCTCTTGAGGTACAGTGGCTAGGGGCTAGCTGGTTAGCATGCTAACTTCAATCGACATCTCTGCAACCCAACACGTGAAAACTGTCATTTCTTCTCATTCTGTCGATAATTTTTTCAAAATGTTTTAAATGGAAATTCTTACATGTTGCACCTTTAACAAACAATGAAATGCTTTATAAACCATTTATCAGGCATTTTTTTATTGTTAAATTGCAACTGATGTTTTTAAAACTTTGTAAATGGTCACTTAATACTTCATAAATACATTATATGGATGGCCAAATGGTTTATAAACAGTAAAATAACTATTAACTAAAGTTTATTGACCTTAAAGGACAACACAGTTTCATACTGTTTTACTTTATATGTTTATGTGTGGTGGACCCTGCCACCTCTCTAGCTTCAAACAGTGTTCTGGGGACCTTATTTTCCTCTGAGAACAGCTTGTTTATTCAGTTATGGAAAAGATAAATATTTCTGCGTTTGTATTATGACCTCATTATTATTGTAAATATAATAAATCTTATTGTTTGGGCATTTCTGGAGGGAGCCTCAGAGTGAAGAAGTGACCTGACTGCCTCGCTGTACTACAGTAATTGTTGCGCATATGACAATGAGGAACATAAACCACTTCCCCTGGATGTCTCACATGGCTGCACACAGGTCAGAGTGAGAAAAACAAGAGGCTCCTGCTCCTCTGATTGGATGTGTTGCTTTCTTGGTTTTGGCTGTAGTACTTTGGTTTGTCTGGCTGATCGCTGCTGCTGCTGCTGCTGCTGCTGCTGCTGCTGCTCATGTGACGCCCATGCAGAGCTGTGGGTGGGGACGCAGGACACCACCGTGAGGATGAGTGTGGCACAAAGTGCGCGCTGTCCACTCCGATGGTGCTGAAACACCAGGAAGCGCTGCTGGGGGAGACAGTCTACTGTACACACCCCGCATCTTTTGGGATCCATTTATGAGTGAGCGCTGTGCCACAAGCTGGAACATCTGACATGCTGCTCGTTTGTGTTGATGCCCGGCAGCACATCAGGCCTGCAGATGTGATCAGTGATCGTCACTGCCACACAAAGTTTCTAACACTTCACAAACACAATCAGGCATAAGCTTTACGCCAACAGACACTATGATAAGACACATTAACACAGGATGTGGATATTGTTATGTCGGCTTTTAGACATGCAGTAACAGGCTGTGAAAGGAAATGTTAATTTGAAGGGAGCCTCCACCCTCCTGTTGTATTATTCGATGAAACAATTCAGCATTTAAACGCACCATTAAAACAAACATCATTGCTCCCCGTGTCTCCCCCTGTGTGCGCAGCTGAATTGAGAATGAGCGCTCAGTGTGGTGTTTTATCAGCTACAACTGCAATGTTGTGAAAGCAAATCCATCCATCCCTCCATCCAAGCATTTCTCTGTTCCCCTTCCTGCTCCATATTGGTGCAGTTTGAATGCAGAGTAGTCCTGCCATGACACAAATACTCTATTACAATTCACAGGATACATATGATTCACAGTCCAAACATGGAAATAAGCTTTTTTTTTTTGTAAAAAATATAGAAATATATACCGTAGTGAGTTGTTGTCATCCTAGCAGCTCTGTGGACAATCAATCCGTTCAGATGAAGCATTTAAAAAAAAGAAAAAGAAAAAGAAAGGAGGCGTCGTTATTGGTTTTACTATTGCCAGGGTCTGACCCAATCCATTTCCCCCTCCTCTGCCTCCGACATGGCAGAGAGACCCCTCAGCACGATCTACCGCCTCCCCGCCGGCTCCCCGCTCCGCATATCGCGCCGCTGTTTCGCCCGGAGATCAACAAGTACGCCGAGAAGCCCCTTCGGACAGACAGACTACCTGTGTTTCCCAGTCAGCTGTGTGAGGAGGAGGAGGCGCCGGCCGCATCTCTCTGAAGGTGGATCCATGGCAGCTCCCTCTTCCACATCTCGTTAACTCTTTCAGCACCGACGCCTGCTCGGCTTGTGGCGCTGGATCAGACTCGTGTTCACAGGCTGTGCTGTCGCTTAAGGACATGATGTAACGACAGGGCGAGCGCGTAAAGATGTGTGTACGATCTTGGGTCAAATGATCTGCAGGCACAGAGCCAATAAACATGAAGGAAAATCAATGATAGTGCCTGCGCAGAGAGAGGGGTTTAGACAAAACTTCTTAATATGGGACTTCAGCAGGGCCGGACTCAGGGTGTGTGAGGGGCAGGGGCGAGGACACTAAAAAGGGCACCAGTTGTCTGCGGAGGGGCACCAGCGTGCATAAACTCTTGATACATTTAGAGTGAAATGGAAGGGTACATTAGAGGGCATCTTATCATGTTCACAGATGCCCCTACTGTTGATAAAACATGATAAAATGCCCTCTAGGGTACCCTTCCAGTAGAGAAAACATAATGTAGTGCTTTCTAATGCCCCTTTTCCACTGGTCAAAAATCCCACTTAGACCCGCTAAGATCGGGCATTTGTGTGCAATGGGGATGTGTAAAGTCTGCATTTACACCCCGGTCAATTGACTCTGCAGTAGAACTGGGGTTTTACCACCTCAGCTCAGCTTTGATCTAACATAAGACCCAGATGAACGTGCTAAATTCTGCCACGTGAAGTGATGACGAGTTAGCAACATCTGGTGGTGGCGCATAAATAAAGGAGGAATTTGGGATGCGTTCTCTTCAAGGACGTTTTATTACTGGACACAGTGTTGGAGGCCGAGCCCCGTTCATTCGCGGCTCAGTGGTGTTTTGTAGCCAAAAAAGCTCGACTTCCCAGCTGCGAAAATACCTGGATCGCCGACCGAGCCGGTTTAGTGCCCAGCTAATCTGAAAGGGGATACAATAATTTAATCGTGTGGCTCCTCTAGACTTTCCAAATGTTATTAGACTGAGTGGCTCAAATTATGATAGTGAAACGAGTGATTTCGCAGGGGTTGTGACGCTCAAAACAATTTACAGTCAATGGGTCTGTTGTTGTTTTCTCTTCTGTTGCAACTGTTTCTGGCGTATTCGTGACTTGAAACATGACATCAGTGACGTACAACGTAACGCTTCAGATACAAATCACAGACGGGCTGTATCACAATATTCTCCGAGCTGGTGCCCCCCTTTTTTTTTGCCCCTGCCCCTCAAACATCCCGAGTCCACCAGTGGACTTCAGCCAGTTTTGCTGCTTCATTTTTTAATGAGCGTAAGTGGGTTTACCCTCCTCTTACCTTCCAGATCCCCTAAAAGACATTCATTTAGAAGACTCCATTACAAGTCCTGCATTCAAAATCCTACTCGAGTGGAAGTAGAGAAGTATTAGCATCAAATGTACCAGAAGTATCAAATCTAAAACTCATTCAAATGCCCCTGTGAATGATATATTATCATACGTTATTAGACCGGTGATGCATCAAAGCACAAGAAGCATCTGGGGGAGAGAAATGATTAATGGGGTTGGAAAGAAGGGAGAAAAAGCTGCAACGCTATTAAAGGAGCTCTGTGGTACTTCTGTGTTGTGCTGGAAGCCGGTCATCAGTGTATGTTAGCGGACCCCATTTCTAAACTAACGTTAGCTACTGTTGCTCTCTGTTAGCGGAGAGAAGAGGCACAAATCTGACCCGAGTCCGTCACAAACAAATCCACAGTCCAGCAGCATTAAACAACTTCAACAAATTGTCGTGTAGACGACCAAGAGAGACGGGGAGGGTCTGATTTTCCACTTCATGTTACAATCGGCTCACATTTTGACAATAAAAAAAGTGATTAATACATAATTCCTACAAATTGTTACATAGAGCTGTTTTCATATTGTTGGATTCTGGGCAAAATCTTTTGTCTTCTGTGAAATATTGGACAATTCGACCTCTCTGAGCCGCAGACAGTTATTTAAATGAAACCATATGTGCAAATTAGACGGAAATGTCTTTTTGGTGGAGCTGCAAAATGGTACCAACTGTCTCTTTTGTGAGAGAGCTCAAAAGGTTGGAAACGATGCATTGTATCTAGGAAAGTCTTTATCTGAAAAGTAACAGCTGTTAAATCAATGTAGTGTAGCAAAGAGTGCAATATTTCCATGTGAAATGAAGTGGAGCAGAAGTGAAATGAAAAATACTCAAGCGAAGAACAAGCACCTAAAAATTGTAGTAAGTACAGTACTTGAATCGACGAATATCCTCCACTCCCATTTACAGTTAAGAAGCAAAAATTTGTCCAACATTATACACCATTTCGTATTCAGTGTTTTGTGAAAAGGCCACCTTCAAATATGGTTTTAAAGGCAAAATAATCTTAGAATGAAAATGGTCCTCAATAAAAACTTAAAATTACATCTACTCCTACGGCATAGAAAAATCCACGATCTATAAATATTGGTATTGTAAAAGTGAAGCTATCGGACACAAGATGTCTCACTTCACTCACTCTTGAAGTCCATTCTCAGTTTTTATGTGCTCAAGATTTCCACGTTTAATTTCTGTGAGTTACAAACCAGACGATGAGGCATTCAAGGTGAGCACAGAGAAACTTTCAGCAGATGAAGGTGAAAAAAGCCTTCCGGTGTTAAACTCAGCACATACATCATTCTGCACAGTGAAGGTCAAACATCCAAGAGAAGAAACATTAAGCAAAACACATTTTTGAGTGTAGGGGGGACTTTAAGAACTACAACTAGTCAGGTGTACTTTGTTTTTTCTTTTAATTGTACAAGTCAATGATTGTAAATATGATTAATTATATAATAGAATAAATAGTACATATAACAAAAAAGGTTATCAATCAACAATATTTACAGTTAATTAAATCGTCAAGTCACATTTCAGGCTGCGTCCTCTTCAGCCTGTATCTGACCTGCAGATCTCCGTCAGGCTGGAGCATCCCAAAGCCGTAGCGACTGGGATTGACTGGTGGCAGTTTAGCCTCTGGGTCGCACATCTCCAGATCGAGATGGGTCAAGAGTAGGAACACAAATCTATGGACACGAGAGAGAGAGCAGCTTAGAACAGGCAACACTGATAAACAGGACTTATTAGACAATACTCATATCAGCAAATAAAGGTTTCACACATCCAGTTAAAGACAGGAAACCACATCATGTAAATACACCAGTCTGATATAAACGCCTGAAAATAACAGAGTCCTAAAGTCTTCCTAGTGTATACAATAACATTAAAGGGACAGTTCACCCTCAAATCAAAAATGCATACTCGTCCTCTTACCTTTAGTGCCATTTATCCATCTAGATTGTTTTAATGTGAGTTGCCTAGTTTTGGAGATATCAGCCGTAGAGATGCCTTCTCTCAAATATAATAAAACTAGACGACACTTGGCTTGTGGTGCTCAATGCACCAAAAGATGAAGATGAAATACTGTATTTCCACGCAAGAGGAGGCATACATGTACTCCTGGATGAAAGAATCGTGCATGTGACAGCAAGGAATGTAAACCTTTTCAATGTTCTCTCGTCCATGAGCAGATGCACACTTCCTTCGGTTCAGTGATATGGTTGGCAGGTGTAGGTCAGCAGAAAGAAAATAGTTCCTATTCAACTCAACTATCTTTTGGCGCTTTGAGTACCACAAGCCGAATGCCATCTAAATACATGCAATCTGAGAGAAGGAAGACATCTCTATGGCTGATGTATCCACAAATTGGCAACTCGCACCAAAACAACTTAGATAAGTTGCCTTTAATGCATTAAGACCTTGGGTGCCCATTATATATGCATTTTAAACACCTAAAAGAGGGTTTTCTGAAAAACGTTCACTGAAACCTTTTATTTCTCAGCCTCTGGAAACTTGAAATGAAAACCATTTAAGAGCTTTAAACTTTGGCTCTCATTGGAAATTATTGCCTTTGCCTTAATTCATTGTATTTCTTCAGTCATGTGTCTCTAAAGTGAACACGCTCACGTTGCATCCGGCCTTAATGCTCCTTCTTTTTGTTTGTTGTAGATTACAAGGACTAACCTTTAATCTTTGTAACTGGATATGACGTCTGACAGAGACGCTCTCCCAACTGAATGTCCTCCAGTGCACTTAACCTTTTTCATACAGTTCATTTCAGAGTATAAGCAATTACTTTATAACAGCTTGTTGCTAATGACGATAGCGGACATGAAAGCTGCACTGAAATGACAGAAGGGAGAATTATATGTGGAGATGGATTTCACTGGTCTGGTAATTGGTGTGAAATTGGAGGAAATGCTTTGATCATGTATGTATCATTCTAAAATATGTAAAAGTAAAACTGTAAAAGATAAATCATGGACAGATTCAAAATTGAAAAGAAAAAGCAGTGGATCTTTACACTCACTGTTTCATGGCTGTAACAGCAAACTCTTTCCCGACGCACATGTTTCTGCCTGCACCCCAGGGCATGGTGTGATACTTCAGCCTCTTTCCATCCTTGTAGAATTTATCCTTCACCGTCATATCGTCATTTAAGAAGCGATCATACTTGAAAACCTGTTAAGACGTGACACGAGAGAAAACAAACAAACATGAAGGCGTATGTTAAACATGCGCTTTATAATATCATGCAAATCGGTCTGTTCACGTGTTTCTTGCTCCAAATCCTCTGTTAAAAATTATATGCAATTATCACCTCTGACCATTGAAGACAAGCAAACAGAATGAACATTGGGAATTGATCTCGCTCTCTTGCTAGTCAGCTAGCTGTTTAATTTGTAGGCATTTAGCAGCTTATCCCAAAGGATGTATTCTGTCAGTGATTCTCATCGCACTGCTTAATCCTGCCTCCTCAAGACTGCTTTGTGCACTATACCATAGCTGAACAATGTAGGTACGCAACTATATGTGTCGTGATGGCGGAGGCTCCATTCCCAACACTTATCATAAAAACAGTTGGATTTTCATGTCTGCACTTTGGTCGCGGTGTGTATTTGCACATAACGGTACCTGTGGTTCTTGGTGTATCTCCGGGTCCATTTGAGGGCTGAGGAAGGGGAACAAACACACTTTGTCCCCACGTCTGAGGTGATACTCCCGTCCACTGGCCATGCGCAGGATTTTGTCCTGCAAAACCTCTCTGCCGATCATTACCGCGGCGGTGAGCCGTAGGGTCTCACTCAGAATGCTATCTGTAGAATGGAAAGGACAGCAGAGTAGATGATGTCAGAGGGCTGTCAGCGTGAGTTATGTCAGCAGTGCCCTCGGGCATAATTTGGAGAGGCACAAACATTTGCACGAAATTATTTTATGGAAAAGGCAATCATTATTTAATTGAATCAAAGGTCTAACTTTTATTGTGACTGTCATTCTTTCTTATCTTGTTATTCCCAACAATTCAAATGAGCTTTTGTTTCCATTTCGCTGGAGTGACTAAACCCAGAGGTGGAAGAGCTCAAGTGAATAAGTAAAGAGGCTGCTAGCAGCTGTTACACACCAAACACAGGTGTGCAGTGGGCTTCCACTGGGTTGATGTGGGGATGCTGTAGGGAAGTGGCATGGAGAGGAAGGCCTCTGATCTCTGATTTAAGAGCCTCCATGGCCTCAGGGTGAGTGAGCAGGAAGCCGAGGAGCCAAAAGGCAGCAGGTCCAGCATTACACTGAAAGAAAAAAACACAAAGCATAGCCTGTACTTTAAAACACAAGCTTCTAGTAAGAAAGAATATAAGCAAGAATATTTTGTATATATGGACATACAATGCATATAATATATAGAGAAACTTCCTATTATTTCAACTAATGTTCTCTCAGCTCTCTGTAATGCTGCTATCTGAATATGACTGATATGAGGAGTCAGTGAATCAGACCAGGCTTTGTCGAGACTGCTGTCAGACCTGTCTGGGAGAGACACCTGAGCCTGTCACACAGTAATTGCTATGGGTTAAGGGACCTGTTCTTCTTACCTCTGAAAATCTCAGGTCAGATCTCTATTGACAGCAAGGGCAAATGCTCAAAAGTGACTAAAGGTGCATCACAATGTCTTTCCTGCCCTCTTAGACCTTCAGATCACCAGAGCTTTTTGGAGGAATAGTTTGGCATTTTGTAAAATATGCTTTGAGAATTTTCGTGCATTCATGTGGTGTTGGGACATTGTTTCATTCAGGACTGGTGGACCACCACAGTACGAACATTCACAGCAAAGCAAGATACATGTAAATGTATGTAACTTTCACCACCACGAATCTCAACCAACAGGCTTTAGAGTTAGCGTGAAGTTATGTCACAAGGGCTTTTTATCGTGTGGTTAAAAAGTTGTACATAGGCCACAGTACGAGAAAATGAGTATTATTTTGAGCTTTTTTCTTGTATGTTGTTTGAGGACAAATGAACAGCACTGTTCAGACATTAGACTTTCCTAATTCAATATAAATATAATCATTATTCAATAATGTCTTTGTACTTTTTGCAAATTTGCAAAATATGCTTGTGCAGTATTCTACAGACATTCAGACTCTATTACAATCTGTGAAATTAATCTTTATCAATCATGTGATTCCGATTCAATTCAAAATACTTTATTTGTCCATTAAAGGACAATTCAAGGCAATGTGCCTGAAGTCATAAGCACACATAAACCATTGATTTGAACACATTAAAATAAAAGAACAATCTAAATTTAATTAAATATGTTCTATCCATATTTATCTTTGTTGTATATATATTTAAGTTCTTGCCTGTGCCTTGTTTTCTGTTTTCTTTACGCTTTCTATTTTTATATATATGTAACGTTTTTCACCTTAAAATACCAGCTTCAAAATCATCTTGATGGTACAGAACCTTCAGACAGAGATACAGAAATGACGGGGTTCAATCTTGTCGTCTTACTCTTAAAGTCCCTCGATTAAGTATATTTTCCAATGCTTAAATATTCCTTTAGAAAATGATTTGACTCACTGGCAGCTGCATACTGGGAAAAGCTAGGAAGGCAAGACTCACTAAACACTCAGTCTATATATGTTCCAATCAATAACTTTGATTTGTTTGCAAATGGAGGGGGAACAGCAACCACCAGCCTGTGCAGGTGGATCCACGATGAAGTGGTAGGTGGCTCCAGTGAAATCCTAGCATCTGAAATACCTCAGTCTGCCTGTAACACATATATAAGCCAAATTCGCTGTGGCACGTCTCACTACTCTCACATCTAATCCCTCTATTCTCTGCAGTGGTGCTCCATTTTCCCTCCCAGACTGAGACTGTGTTGCTCTGATATCCCAGCAGACGTGATAAAACACAAACATGCTGGAGAGAAAGAGCGGTCTTTCCCAAAACCAGCAGAGCATCTGAAAAAGAGCCCGCAGTGGGTGCCTGGCAGAGGTTTCTCCTCTCTAAAATACTGTACACTGATGCTACTGGGTGAACAATCGCTGGTCCAGTGAGACTGGCAGGTTAACAGAGGGTTGGAGGTATTACAGCTAAAATGCAGCATATGAGAGCAGACATTAAAGACTATGAAACAGCTTGCTTTCTCCCCCACCTGGCCACAAAGAGGAATGACACCATGTTGATCTGAACATGTCTGTACGCGTGAGGTCGGGGAACATTTCTGCGCTCACACCCATGTCAATATTTGAACCGAAGTAAACAAATAAGACTTTGAAAATAAGATTTTATTCATGGGTTGAGAGTGAAGGATTAATCCATCGTGAACTCAAGTTTTACATATCGCATTTAAGCAACCTCTGTATCCATGCACACAGGTTAAACAACATTTCCAGTAGAGCTGCACTGTAGTCAGCAGTGGAAAACCTGACTGACAAAACTATTCCCACGTATGTGTTCCTGAAAGTCACAAAAAGAGGAAGCAACTTCAGCTGACTAACACTCTTCTCTTACTCACTGCTTTCACATTACTTCACCTCAAACAAAAATAAGATGCCACAGAAACTGATTCACATGATCAGAACTGGCAATGCTCCACTCTGAAATACAAGTTGAGGCAGGTAGCTGTGAGTGAACTGGCAAAGAGGAATCCACCGCCTCGCACTCGTGCATTGTTGTCAGGGTGAGCATCTTGGCGAGGAATTCATGCATGCAGTAAGGGTGTGGAAAGTTTGCATGATCTGGTATCAATGTGGCCTTGTGCCTGTTTGATGTTTGTGTGAATGTGTGGGTGTGTGTGGGTGAGAAAGAGATAATAAACCAGCTCTTACTTGTGTGGTCCACAGCTGCAAGAGTAGAGCTCTTTTTTGCATCTCTTCATCGACTCCCTCCTCCTGCAGGAAGCGATGGTAGCTCTGCTGCCATGAGTCCGACTCTGACCCTCCGCTCAGCTTGTCTGGGGACAGCAGCTCCCACAGTTGCTCCCGGGTTAAGTTGGCTATTCTACTTTCCCCTGTGAGAGATTCAACGTCAATTCATACATAAATTGCTTTGCTGTATACAGTATACATAAAGTCAGATACAGTCCAGATTATTCTTAATTTGATTCCAGCAACATGTTTCAAACAGATTAGGACAGGGGCAATTTGGAAAAAGACTCAGAAAGTTGTGGAACACACACAAAAAAAACCTGTTTGGATCATTTTACATGGAAGCAGGTCAGTTGGTAACATAGTCAGTTGGTGATAGTATCATGACTGGGTGGAAAGAACATCCTTGAAAGGCTCTTTGTTAGACACGATCGTTTGAAAGATATCACTACATGAGCTCAGGAACACTTTGTAAAACCAGTTGGTTTGCAAAGGCATTTTGTTTTTATTAACATTTTACGCATCCCAACTATTTGGGATTGGTGTTTTTATCTTACTTTAAATCACTCTTTGTGCAGCTTACCTCGTTTGAGTGTGCCGCGGGCCAGTTTGGTAAGAAGATCGTCAAACTTGCGAAACTCTGTGTAGACTGCAGCAGTGTCGTCTCCCCTCTCAAACAATGTTAGATACCCAGCCCTGTGCACAGCAATAAAGTTAGAAATATTCCTGCCTGTCACTCGTGGTAGTATGACCACTGACATCATTTTATTTTTAGTAATTTTTCTAGGCTAAGATGCCGTATGATACCTGAAGAGTAGGCTGTAACAAAGGCTGAAGAGTCCATCCTGTCTCCACCGTGAGGGGCTGCAGCCTTTTTGGTCACTCAGCAGCAGGTTCTGAAGGTGAGTGCTCATGGAGCTGCAGAGCCTGGAGAGACTGAGACCTTGAAAATGCCTGAGGAAAAAAAAAAAAGATAATGAGACTTGCAACACTCATGTAAAGCGGTGAACCAGAAAGTCTGTGTTTTTAGAAGATGCATCATTACTGTTCCATCCATTCCCTCTCGGCTGCGGGTTTGATGCTCGGCAGCTGCAGACTGAAGATTCTTTTCAGGAGCTGATTTTTACTGCGGCTGAAGTCCAAGAAGACAGTGTCACTCAGCACGGCATCGAAAGAGTTGGCTTCCAACAGCACAGTCACGTAACGACCAGCAACAAGGACCTGGGAGGACATCATTTTAGTTAATCCAATATATGGGTTGCAGTGGCTTCTGTGATATTAATCTTAGATATATGCAGATTAAAAGCATTATGGGAGACTAATGAACTTGCTGCCACCACCAGTGATTCATGATGTATTTTAAATTTCAGATCATAAATGACAATATCAGATCCGTGACGGACTCCCTGCAGACTCCTGTATGCAAAAACATCTTTGACCTGTTCTTTCAAACTACAGTACATATTGAAATGTACTCTATTTGACAGTCAAATGTTCTTCAACAAAAAAAACCCCTCTACATCACACAGGCTTTATTGGAACTTACTGTGAAGATATCCCCATGCTTTTCTTTCATCCGGGCCAAAAACTTTGCGGCATCTTTACCAAACTCAAGAGCGTGTCCCAACCACGGCAGGTAGCCTTTGTCCAGAGGTGGCTCATTTTTCTGTCTGTTCATGTACAAGGAAACTCATTTAAACAATTACAACAATGTGATACAGTTGCTTTATGTAACTTTCACCCCCACGAATCTCAACCAACAGGTTTTAGAGTTAGCGTGAAGATATGTCACAAGGGCTTTTTTCTCCTGTGGTTAAAAAGTTGCACGTAGGCCAAAGTACGAGAAATTGAGTATTCAATTCAAAATACTTTATTTGTCCATTAAAGGACAATTCAAGGCAATGTGCCTGAAGTCATAAGCACACATAAACCATTGATTTGAACACATTAAAATAAAAGAACAATTTAAATTTAATTAAATATGTTCTATCCATATTTATCTTTGTTGTTTATATATTTAAGTTCTTGCCTGTGCCTTGTTTTCTGTTTTCTTTACACTTTCTATTTTTATATATATATTCTTTTATCTTATCTTTTCACAACATGGGTCTGACAGAAAGACATTTCGATCCTCTGTATGTCCTGTACATACGGCAGAATTGACAATAAAATTGACTTTGAACAAAAAAATAAAAAATGATAATACTAGAAAGAAGTTAACTTTGAACAATGATTTATAGCAGTGGCCAGTCCAAAACTGACCGACTACCAAGCAAGCGAATATCAACATGAATGAATGGCTTTACCTTGTGCGAGTGGAGTAGAGAAGCACCAGTATCAGCAGACCATTAAATAATAAGAATATTGTCCATAACATGTTTCTGTCAAGTCTGATACTTGTCCTGTCCTGCAGATAATTTACTCCATAGCTGCTGGCAACTCTCTTATATCTCTGAGCCAGGTTCAGCTGTAACTACTGTTTGCTAGGAGGGGTGGAAAGGCGTGGCTTGCGACACAAAGCGTTACACAATACTGTGAACTAGACAGAGTGAGACCGCACAAAAACCTCCACATCCTGAGTCTCTCACACAAACAGCAATTATTCAAAACACCACTTAACTATCCAAAATATTTAGAGTTCAAATGCAGAAAACAAACACATTTTAGAAGAGTGTATACAGCCTACATAAAAAAAAGTCTTTCTCATACACTTCATACAGTTCATGGAAAAGCCACATGCCACAACATTTCATAGCAGTGACATCATCAAGGTAGAGGCACTCATGTTTCGTTTGATAAGGGGCGATGTCAGGGCGGGCACACATATTTGTTGACGGCTGTCATACTGCCACATTTTCAAAATGCATTGATGAGGAATCTTACAATATTAACATCTAATTTCCCTGTAATATTGTGAAATGTCCATTTTTACCTCCCTTTCGATGACTTCACAGTCAGAAGTATCTATTGATGACGCTGTCTGACACACTGAAACCAATTATTAATTGACCTAACACTGACAGGTGCTGTTGCTAGTCTGAATTTGTTTATGCCCATATATGATAATGTGATTCTACTTATATTCCTACTAGTGAATGAATAACTTAATGAAAACAATTGTACAACCTATCTAAATCATCTAAACTATAAATCCACTGTGATGATAAAAGTGATAATTGTATTGAAGGTATACACTACTCAAAATCTGGTTTGGTGAAATATTTCATTTGATCTTTATTGCACAGGCATGCACATCAGATATGCACCCATATCCCAAACTAATTTTAAGTAGTGTAACTCTGATTAAGTGTATAGGCTACATTCATATATTTCAAAATAAAGCAGCATAAGGAGGGCTGGTACAAGCACTGTGCTGGTTTACAGATTATTCAGATTGTTGGCTGGTTGCTTGTACACTGTACCAGCAGAGGGTAGTCGTGCACTTATATTAACCTCACCTTTCAGCAGCTTGAGACAAGTTCAGCAGTAGAAACTGATGTGAAAACTTCTCATGCTCAACAGCTCCACAGAAAGCAGCTTCTCAGCTTTTCACCTGTAAATGACAAGGAAGTTAACGTCACAGCGTCTGAGCTTGATAGGTAACTTAACCACGTGGCACATGTGCGAACATTTCTTGCCAAACAATGCGCATGTATTAAGAATTCAACCAGTATATTATCCCTGTAAATATACGTGAGGACTACCAAGGATAAGTCAGAAGATAAAACCATAGTAGGCGAAAAAATGAGTTGTTAAATCCGCATAGATTGTTTAAACTGTCAAAAAAAGTGTTTTGTTTGTAATAAAGTATCAAAGAGCAAGGACAAGTTAAATGAAACAAAAATAGCCTTACGATATTAATTTGCGAGATTTAAATCAGTCATTTGAGGGTTTCTCAACACATTAAGTAGCCGCCAGCTTACAGCTAATGCTAACATTTTGTGTGCTCTCCGCAAACTGACCGTACTAGCAACATCATCAAACTTCAGTTCCTACTACCGCAAACGTTTCCACCACAATGTGCATGAATCTTATTTTCATATTTTTAATTCATGCATCAAATGTACACTGAGAGTAAACTGTCAAAGAAAATGGATACAAACACACACCTGTAATTTACCATGTTACAAGACATGATAGGCTACAGACTAGTTTATAATCCCGTAAATGAGCCACAAATTCTGATCCCCAGCTCAATGTTGTAGCCTGTTTTACACTTAAACAACTTAACATTCAACAAACTACTGAACAAAATACCAATATAGCTACTGAATATGTAAAAGGGTAATAAAAACATCACGTGTGATCATTGATCATGTCCTGTATGAGCTCATGAAGCATGAAACCCATGATAATATATTAATATCATCACATTATAATCCCAGACTATTTTAACTTTAGTGTAGCCTACACATTTCATTGATATCAAATACCTTTCTCATATAAATAAAGTGAGTAAACCTAAGCACAAATGTTCTAAGATTACTTACAAGCTCTTTTACAGGATTGATGTTGGATTGATGTTAGCAACTTGATCCAACTTTCAACACATCATTGGCAACAATGCTCACAAATTTAGAGTTAACAAAATGCTTCATGTCAAAACTGTATTACTGGCACCATGAGACAATAAAATGACATGGCCAACTTATTTACAAAGTATTTTTTAATAACTTGCCATAGCTTTGAGTGTATGACACGGTTCATCTTTATCGTTTCCCAGTATCAGAATGAATTTACAAACCATATTCTAACATACAGTATAAGTTAAACATGTAACATCTAGATTTAAGTAAAATGATCAACAGACTGATGGTGTAAACATCAACACTCCCTTGGTGCTCTGGGCCCTCAGTCCAGACCACTAGATGCACAGCCAAGTGAGCTAACTAGCTCAAAGCAGCTACGGTTATCAGCAGTTAGCGGTTAGTCTGATGATATGCTGCCCTTATATTTTGAGTATGAATTTGATGGTTGAGGTGGACAATTCTTACATATTGCACGTTTGAAGAATGATCTAAACAACAAAACAATTAATTCCAGGTAGTCATGGTGTACACCCAGTTTCAGTATGAT
Source organism: Pagrus major (assembly GCF_040436345.1). NCBI lineage: Eukaryota > Metazoa > Chordata > Actinopteri > Spariformes > Sparidae > Pagrus > Pagrus major. The sequence continues at coordinate 17,518,355 of NC_133220.1, read as the reverse complement.
ATGTTTGATATTTTCTGCTTTGCTTTAAAACACATTTAGTTCCATTTGACCAAGCTGACCTCAAATTTGATTTCGCTCCTTCAAAAATCATATATTCATTGTCTAATGCTTTCTATTCAAACACTCTCAGACATTTCCCCAAGGAGGGGAAGGGGCTAGCAGGACAGCCAGCCAATAGGGGCAGGGTCTCAGGAATAATGATGTTATTATGTTAATGACCCTAAATTGCCTGCTTCATAAAGGGTGGGTGTGGTGCACTGGAAGCCAAACAAACAGACTCTGGTGTAAACAAACATCACATACAATATCACATACAAACAAATGACAAAATCTGCATCCTCTTTTGAAACCAACAGCGTATCGCTTCTTTACATAACAGAACAATACATAACTCTTAGAGGCCACAATCATGACTGTTGGTTAAAGAGATGGTTAATCTATATATTTTACATCAAAGTCAGGGTGAAACTACACATGTTGTCCTCATTCAGATCTAATGAGATCAAATGTAAAATATTTATACTACTAAATAGTCTTCAGCTTCTTCAGTTGCTTGTAACACTGCAAATGTGAAGTAATCTACAATAACAACAATATTTTGATTTCAATAACTTGACTTTTCTTAAACTCCGTAACATACACTTGATTTATCAGTTCATTAGGAACAGATGTAAAATCGGCTGCTATCCAATACAATAACCCTGCGGTGTGAGTGAGGCCATATAAAACAATAGCCTTAATTAAAAATGAATAATATTTTGGAACAAAAAGCATAATCCTCAATAAATCCACCATAAGGACTGCTATAATTCTCACATTCACACAGCGAGGGATCTTTATTAGCCTCCTGAAGGAACCGAATGTTTTCTAGGTGGACCATGTGATGATCATTCCTCCTGTAAAGGCCTATAAGTGGATGGTGTTAAAGTTTCCGTGGCCTAGTTAGACACAGCTTTTTCACATTATTTTCAAACCCACCCCGACTTTTATCAGGCTCGCTCTGTGGCCAAAGGATTGGTGAGTAACATTTGCTCAGGAAATTAGAAGTTGAAGTGGAGATTGTGTGGTGAGAACTGCACGGTTCCCCCTGCAGATTTCTCCTGGACTCTGTCCCAGCTTTAACAGTTGCCACGGGCTGACAGTAGCCCACAGATTTCCTGAGAATTGGGTGCAAAGGCCAAGGCACCAGGATATCTTGACGCAGTTAGAAAATGCAATCTTCGCACAGCCTTTATAAAGAAAGTGCTCGATTATCCCTGTGCAATACAAAAACACATTTTGGCTAGTTGTCAAAGACGTGGTACACAGCAGCACTAAAGAAATCACTAGAAGTTATTTGAAGGGAAGAGCACTGAGGGGGAAAGAGCAGGACAGAGTGACTCATTGAGCCAGCCTGCCTCACTCAGGGGAGATACTCCATCAGCTTTGTCAAAATGTTGCAACTGTGGAGTGGAGGACGAGTTTGGTGTTAACACAGGTCATCTGTAGCACTTCAGTGTTTTTCCACTCAGAAATATGTTTCTGTGATGTCAATTAGTCGGCTTGTTCACACCAGAGAAGAAACCACAACCATAGGCTACTTTCTCGACTATTTTATTGTCCAAATTGCTGTTTCCTAACATTTGGATGTCCTGTATAATCTGTATAATTTGATTATTTGTGGGAATAGTAGTATGAAAATGATCTACATTTGATTTGAAGGCTACACAGTAACATCAGAGAGCTTACAGCTCAACATGGACCAACCCAATCGCCAAAATACATTTTGGCAATGTACATTTCTGCAACCATGGATTGTTGACATTTACATTTCTTTATGTTGCAGTTTTGCACTTCTTCAGGCTCAGTTTTAAATGTTATGTTGTGACAACACTGTGATCACGGTCTAATTAGGTTTAGGCACATTGGTTATGGTTAGGAAAAGATCATATTTTGGGTTGCTTGGTTCGCAGGTTTACAGCTGGAAATGATCCCGAAACGTTGTCAAAGATTTCCAGCGGTTTCACACTTACACTAAATACTGTCTCGAACAGTGGTCTCTGGCTTGACAGTCTTCTCGTCCAGCTGTAACGAAACCACCGTCCCCTCGGCCTCCCAACATGTAAGTCACCTCTTATCAAGTGATGTGACGTGATATGACAGGTATTGTTGAAATGTCAGTATCGTACGTGACACCTTTGCTTATCTACAGTATTGAATTCTACCATATTGGTGTTTTTGAATTATATATATACGGTATCTCAACCAAAAAAAACCTTCTATTTTCATTTGTCAAGAGTAATATAACTGAGAATATTAATTGTGTAGTGGTGTGATATCTAATTGTACTGTTGCAACCCCACCTGAGACTGAAACACACTGAGACCGAGCCACATCTTCTGCAGTGTTCAAACCCTGAGGTCCCAGACACTAATTACGTAATCTTGATATTTAAAGATCTCATAATTATGAGAATTTTTTAAAAATGTTTTTCATAATTATACCTACTCATCAAAGGTCTGAGATCACACAGCAGCAATGAGAGGACTTCTTTAAAAACAGCCCACTATTTTATTTGCATTACAGAATGAAGATGCCAGCATCTCATCCATTCTGTCACAGAAAACTGTTTCTGGGCTGACTGGAGATCTACACGCCAAACATTTGAATGTTGAATTGAAAACACATCTGTGTTGTTGAAACCCTGTATTGTGCAGTTAGCTTTTCATCTTTCTGCTGTCCTGGAAGCACTTATCAGATCCTGATCACTAACACATTATTGTCTCCATCTGTGGACTGCAGCATACTGTGTGTGGGATGGCAAAGGTTTGCTTATCAGTTCACAGAGACCTATCTTAAACCATCCATGAGGAGGAAAGTGGTGAAGAAGGGAAGGGGCTGAGGGGAGGAGTCTCACATTGACTTTCACATCCATTCAGCCTTTTTTTCTGCAGCAGCATTGAACTTGCAGTGAGACAGAGGGAGAGAGAGAGAGAGAGAGAGAGAGAGAGAGAGAGAGAGAGAGAGAGAGAGGGAGGGAGAGACAGAGAGGCAGACTGGACAGTGTTGTGCAGAAGGAGCTCGGTGCTATCATCGCAGAAGGCTGCCATAGCTGCTCCTTTCACTGAAATGTACATCAAACGTGAGTTGTTTTCAGATTCACTGAGGAGTGCTGCTGGAGAAGAGGAGTGGTCGGGCACGGAGAGCATTATGCGCTTCTAGGTCGACGTCGCCTTGGACGCAGCGCACCAGAGAGAGAGAGACCTCAAAGTGCGTTTTTAATCTGCGAAGTTGAGCGAAGCGGGCGATGGTTCGCGTCTGATTGTTGCTCAACTATCCGGAGAGGACTGCAGACAGGGCTGATCGCTGCATTGTGCCAAACTGAGACGCTGATTCCTGCCCGAGGATTGCACAACCCCGCTCTGCTCCAAAATGTCATCTCATGCGAAAGTCAAGAAGGACAAAGAGATTATTGCCGAATATGAGACCCAAGTGAAAGGTTGGTAACATGCAGGCCTGCTCGTATTGTTATTCTGTGTGTGTGTGTGTGTGTGTGTGTGTGTAGCCACTATTGCGTAACTTAACCACACTGCTTTATATGGCTCTCAGTGTGCAGGGCTGAGGGGTGGGACAGATTTTTGTAGTTGGGGATGACAGACACATTTATTTCTGACATACCTCTCATAGAGTCATGTCCTTTTTCAAGCATATGGGATGGATGCTTTTACTTGAATCCAGTGATAACTTGGCAGAACCGGTTTCCCTGTGCTTGAAGATTACTATGTGCTCTGTTAACATGCCTAGCCCTGCATGTGTGGGGAAGCTTGTGGAGCCTGAAGACTTGCTTTAAAGTGCAGCTGGTGTTTTGTGTGAGATTGTCCTCAAAGCTGCAACACCCAACAAGGGAATGTACCAGTTCACCTTGGACAAGCTCTCCAATAGACTGGAGGTCATGCACCTCCACAGGATACCTCCACAGGAGGCACCTGGGTCCATTTTACAACTTCTGACTGAAGCAAAATAAGGTTAAAAACAGACATCGGATGATGTGATGGTGATTGTGTCATTTCAAAAGCCAGTATGGTGAGGGATGAGTATTTTCCTGACACTCTGGGACAAAGTGTAGTATCAGGAAGGAGAGGGGGGGCCATGCTTGAAAAGATCACACAGCAAACAGTTCAGAAAGTCCATAAATAATGTATGCTGTCTGTATGAATTATGAACCATGAAAGGATTTTACTGTCTGCCGCTAAATACGTGACTGGATAAAGCACCCAGAGACACAGAGGATTGGTCCAGTCAGAGAAGGATGGATATAGTTGGCTGTCTTTTTGTGTTTTTACAGACAGCTTCATTAGGTGTAAACTCTAACGCTTCTGTGCATCACCTTCTCATGCCTGTGGTTTTGCTCTGTAGCATGCATCAGGTTTTATTCATAGAGGCAGACATCCTCACAGCATAGGCTTTCATTTAATATGTTACCATTTTAAACCATGATAATGATGCACTATAGATATCGTTGCTAGTGTTTTATATGGTTTCACCCAACAGGACTGCAGATCTCTAAAGCGACAACAACCGAGTTGACTTTAGAAGAGAAAACGCCGATTGAAACCGATGGTGCAGGCCACAACTCGACACCTTTGCTTCAGTTTAAGTCATAATATAACATTTTTACGCCTTTTTGTGCCCTTAGCGATAGTTAAAGGCAAAGGGATGTATTTACAAGGAATTTTAAAGGTGCAATATGTAAGAATTAACTGTAGCTGCTTTTAGCTAGTTAGCTCAGTCAGCCGTGCAGCTAGCGGCAAGCCCCCAGGAAGAGCGCCAGGCTGTGAATACAGTTTTCGTGGTGGCCAAACCATGTAAGTGCAACGTCACGGGATGCACTGCAGCTCAAAAAGACTTTTTGCCATAAGCTGACATTCTGAGTGCTGTATCGTAGGCAACTGGACGTGTTTCAGTTTCTTGAAGACGCTTCACCTCTCATCCAAGAGGCTTCTTCAGTTCTGTCTAACTGGAGGGGAGTTGCAGGCTTTTAACCTCTGTGTGGGAGTGTCCCTACAGAGTCGTTAAGGACACGTGTGAGCTCTGAGTGGCCCTAACGACTCTGAAAAAGTCTAGAAGAGCCGCACGATTCTAGTTAGCCGGGCGCTAAACCAGAAGTTAGCCGGCTTGGTTGGTGGAAGTCTCTAGTGCGCATGCTCTATGGGCCACACAACGCGGAAGAGTCACTGCCACTGAGCAGCTTTCATAATAAAAATACAGATTTAATATAACGTCCTTGGTTAGCGGTCTGGACTGTGAGCTTGCACCTCTTGGGGAGTGTTGGTGCTTACACCGCTAGCACAGGAGCTTTGGACTGAGACAGACTGAGGCTAGCTGGTTAGCATGTTAGCTTCAGTAGATATCTCCTCAACATAATGCATAGACATCATAATGTCCGGCACAAAACCCTGTATTAAACCAAAAATTATTTTCTCTACACTTACCTTTTGTGCAGATTAATTGGCAGTTATTAACATGCAAATTTCTTCTTTGCGATTTTATCGTCACTTGGATATCATTGGTTGTGTCTCGTTCACTACTCCCTACTCACTTCCTAGAGAGTCCTATACAGAGGACTACATAGTGAGCTCATCAGTCAAATGAAAAAGCATTTTTGGACACCATTCAGGTCATTTTTGTCTCCTCAGCGCAATGCATGATGGTATACAATGCTTGGTTAGTGACCATCGGTTGTATAAAATCTCCCACTCTACATTTGGACGGCACTAAAAAATGGCAAACTCGCTACATAGTGGGTAGTGAGTGATTTTGGACACAACCATAGCCTCGTTTGCATCAGCCTTTGATTTAGCCTGGCCCATTAGTGCAGCTTTAAGATTTTTTTAATCTTTTCAATTTTTCAGTTTGATAGTCTGCTGCAGCTGAGCTTCTTGTAGGTTTAAACACCCTCGATCATATGGCTCATGTGGTTTATCCTGCTGTGATGTTATTTCCCCACGAGGTTCAGATCTGACCGTATAACGAACTACATCTGTCAGTCTAAACTTTAATATGGTCATGCTCCAATGCTCCCCTCCCCCATTAAGATTTTCATATAAATTTGATATCACATCCAGATTACAAATTAAACACATTCATCAATAATAAAAAAGTGTACAGCTCACCAGCTCAGCATTATTTTAAAAGACATTAGTGTCAGTCCAGCAAAAAACTAGTTTGAATTTATGCCAATCCACAGAAACTGGTGAAACAGTGATGCCATCGAATGCAATATTGGTGCTGATAGAGTCATCTGGGTATCTGTGCAAATATATCACCAAGGTCAATTTAGAAATTACTACTGTCGCACACACACCGAGCAAAAATGACGGAAGCGTGTCAGTATGTGTGTGGAATGAAGAGTAGGAATAGCATTTATCAGCCAGAGGTGTGCTGTACTTTCTGTCTGTCGCTCTCTTTGTCTGTCTGTTTGTTTGTTTGACTCCTTCACTCTCTCCCTCTGTCTCTCTCTGGTCTCCACAGCAGCTTTGTGGCTGAGAGAGAGCCATCACAGCTCCGTCTCAGTTTCAGGAAAAGCTTTTAAGCTGACATCTTAAGCTCATTTGCAAACTGGGCTTAGATCAGTTCGGAGCTGTTGGGGCTTTACTCTGACACTGACACTGGTCTCCAATAATGCTGAGTTGCTGACTGCACAGCGGTTCAATCAGGCACAGACCTAATGCACTTTGCGGTACTTTTCAACACGCCACATTTCAGCAAACAGTGGGGCCTCGCTCACCTCAACGATGTTTGTGTATCTTGAGCTCAGAACGTCTGGGTGTGTGTTTACGATTATTGTCACATGCCGTTCCTGATTCATGGATGACAGACATGAGATACTGCTTAGTATCTGCCACCATTTAGTCATTATCAGCAGCTGATATCATATTTTCTGTTTGTGACCAATACATGATGCGTCTCTCTGAGTTGTACTTCATGCAGGTTTCTTTGTACAGTGTTTGAGTTAAAGTAATATTCTGTGTAGCTGACCAGTCTGAGGTATCTCCAAGCTTCCTGCTCATCCTGAAAGCCAAAAACAAGGAAATGAGGGGATGCCCTTCATTGTGCATCACACTGTACTTCTAGCTGCAGGCCACATTATCTTTAATGCCATTTGATTTGTTTGGAGCCTAGCCGCCTCATTCTCACACACAAATTGCCCTAATTGATTATATAGCACAGTAAATTGTAAGATTTGATGTTGCCAAGGGAACATATGGCAATGTGGAAGTTGTGCAACATTGACCTGACATAGACGTCTGTCCTTAAAATGCCACAAAAAACACAAAAGCCTGTCATATATGAACATTTGTAACATTTTGTGATAATCACAAATATCATCTCACTATAGGCACTCTTGCTGCCCTGATGTATCAGGAGCACGACACACCTCTCTGCGTGTGTTCATCATAAAGAAGGAATGCTTTGACCGATACCGTCTTGAAATGTCAGGGTTGTGTTACACAAGTATAACAATATCTTTGTTTACAGTGTCTTGGTAACATCTATGACACATTGTCCGTTGCTGTGTCGACAGATGCATGCACACAGTTGAGAGATTTAAAGAGAAAACCGCTTGGAATTCAGCCCACAATGTCCTGGATTTTTCCTGTCCTGTGGTTGCACAAATAGCGATGCCTTTCCTTGTTAGAGATGTTTATATCGGGAGAGCGAGAGGAAGAAATGTGAACTCAAGCAAAAAGACTGTAAAGGCATACCATAGCCATTACTGCATTCAGAAGACAAGTGTTCACAGAACGCAGCCTTGATTTGTACCAAATTATGTCAACGTGTCAGTCTGGGTTAGGACACATGTGACTAGCCACGCATGGCTAACTGCAGACACAGCCCCGGAGACTGCTGCTGGCCACTGCGATAGCTGTGCTAGGCTAATTTGAGCAGGCTACCGTGTGGTGACAAGGACTCCTCACAACGTGATATTTGGTGCTCTCTGTTTCAGCAGTAGAGGAGCCTAACTGGCAACCCTGCAAGGCAACAGTGACCAATAGTATCCCCCCATTTCATTACGTTATCTGTCAGAGATCCAGACACGTAGCCGCTGCAGACGTGCCCCGTTTGAACTTCAGGGTGAAGGAGGAGGTCAGCGCCTCGTAACAGCTGAGCTCAGGAAGGTACTCTCCTTTTCTCAGGCAGTAAACACTCATGACTAAACGATGAGGATGACGTGAGGGACGGTGCAGAGCGGGGACAGTCTGTATTATAGTGGCTTGATTTTAGTTTTATGAAATTAAAAAAACATAATCAGCTTGGGTGATATCTAAAATTTTATATCACGATATTGTCGTCAGGGCGGGGAGGATTTTTTTTTAACAATATATGTATAATTAAGTATTTTATTTAGTTTTATTTGTATTTTATGTTGATTATTAGTATGAATACATTTGTCTTTAGTTCTCCCTCTGCAGAAACACATCCAACACATTTAAATAACAAATGTATATTAAAGGTGCACTATGTAGTTTTGGGGAAGAAATTTTAATCAGAAGAGAAAGATCTTCATTGGTGGATTCTTTGTATGCCTATACAAACTAAAATAACAAACTCTTCATTTTCTTGACTGAATAAACTCTGGGGAACTTATTTCCCAGCTTGTTTATTCAGTTATGGAAAAAGCTAGCATTTCTGATTTTGTATTATTACCTCATTGATATTGTAAATACCTGAGTTTGAATTTCCTCTCCAAAAACTACATAGTGCCCCTTTTAAAATAAGAACTTTACTGCAACGAATGGACTGCAGAGATACAATATTAGGTGCAGCCGGTCTGTCACTGCTTTCCTTTTGTCCTTACTCTAGGGGGGCAGCCAGATGAGAAATGGCACTGATGAATTGAAATTAAAAATTTAAATACAGTCGGAGCAGGTCCTCTCAGAAGAATCACACAGCTGTTTAATATTCAATATGGTGAAAAATATTGCATATGATGAAGTACTATCATGCTGCACAGATGCCCTGCACTACAACTCTTGTTCTCCAGATGTAAAAAACAACATTTGTTTGTTTGTGTGTTTGGTAGACACGTCATCATTATTTTAAGAAATTTTTTCAGAGAAAATGAATATTGTGATTCAAAAATGAAAACATTCCCACTAATCCTGAACCGTACTGCAATCACAATAGTTCTCAAAATGATCACAATATGATGATTTTAACTATATCTAGCAGTCTTGTTGTGCATCAGTATCCCAAATGCTCAATCACAACCAGATTGGTGACTCAAGAAAGTTATTTTCTTCATTTCATTCCGCTTCGATGTTGCCCTCAAGTCTCTGGAAGCGATTCATATATGCTCAGAATGCTTGTTAAAGTCACCAGCACACAGCGGGATGTTAACCATATGGGTTAGAAGAAAAATAAATGTTACAAATGGGTAAAGTCCTATTAGTGAAATTTCCACAAGCCTTTGGGTGTGGAACATTTGATTCATTTTGGCTGCACGCTGTTCTCAGGCAGAGGAGCCGGTGTAGCACATGACTCTGCATTTCATTTAAGGACATCCGCACTATTGTGTCATCAATAAAAAGATGGAGAAGAGGCTGCGTTTGGCTTTTGAGGCTTACTTCTCCGTATATTATTCACTTGAGCTCCTTGCCAGCTTCCTCGTAATTATGCATTACTCTGCAAAGGCTTGAATCATTCATCGAACGTAGTGCAGTATTGCACAGTTTAAGTTCTAAAAATAACATGCTCACAGGAGAGCAAATGCAAATATCATGAGTCTGTTCGGGGTCTCACTGATAACATTATGCAGTTAAATCATTTCAGATTTGCTCACTATATCGTCTGCTCCTTTTTTTTTACACCGTCACTGTTTGATTGGAAATGATTAGAGTCACACAGGCCAGCAAATTGTGTTGTTCAGTAGTCTTATTTTAGCAGAGCGAGTACAGCACAGTGAATATTCTGAACTTGATTGCTGCCTCGTTCATCAGCGCGGGCTGTTTATTGAGTATTTCTAAGCGGAGAAAGTTGCCCTTGTCCTTGGCCATTATGCTAAACAGACTAACTGCTGCGACTGTCAGAGCAGGGAACTGGCCTGCTCTCATTCAGATGCCTCCAGAGGCATGTATCCAGGCAACTGGGCAACTATGGGGACCACGAGGGGTACATCTCCAAGCAGCAAGGGACTACATATTTACTCTGTCGCTCTCGTTCTTGCTTTCATTCACATTTTTGCTCACACACTCAAGGACGATGGGGGAGGCATTTTGGTGAAAAGCTTTATTCTAGATACAGAAACGGCATTTAGAAGTGAACAAAGGGCCTTTTCTCCTGCAGGGCCATCTTTTCCATTGATAAATTTCTACAGAGTCTCTTTCTGTGTGCGGCAATCATGTGCATGGTTGAAACAGTCTGTCATAGTGGAATCTTCAGCCATCTCAGTGTTGCTCAATTGCTTCTTATTGTCTTGAGGAGATAGAAGGCTTGTCCCCCCCCACAAGTAGAGGTGTCTTGAATAACCGGTATTGACAATAAGAAATGAAATATTGACATTGTGTAAATAATACAGCACCTCTTAGATAGTTTCTGTCTGATCTGGCTTTGTCATAGGAGGCGGCGGTCATGTACGTTAGCCATAAAAACAAAAAAGAAGTAGGAGAGAAAGCTGTGGTAACGGTTAACTGTTCACTAGCTGGTGTGTGGCTGCTACTCATCGATTTATTACTGCTGTGCTAAATCATGTCTGAGCCGACAGACATTTATGTTTACTCAGACTCTCATCCGGTGTTTTTATTTGACAGAAAACAGACAAAACACATAATGAACAGAGCTGAGATGAATTTATAGCATTTTTTTTTCTTCAAAATTTCTGTGAATATCCCGCTAATAACGTGATCATAAATTATTTCAGCCACGAAAATCGTCCAGGGGAAATCTGATATCGTGACAGTCAACTGATTATTTTCACTGATGATTAATCGTTCAGTCGATAAAATGACAGAAAAGTTTGAATGCGTATCACAATTGGGCCAAAGTGACGTCTTCAAACTGTTTCTTTTGTCCAACCAACTGTCCAAAACCCAAAGACTCTTCGTTTGCCATCATAAATGACGAAGAAAAGCAGCAAATCCTCACATTTAAGAAGCCGGAACCAGCAAATGTTTGACATTTTTGTTTGTAAAATGACTAAAAAATGACTAAAAAATGACAATTACATTTCTTTCAAATGGTTATTCAGTTGATTGACAAATCGTTGCAACTCGAGAGCTTAAGGAGAGTTTAACATGGTGAATCTGCACTAACTGTAGTTGCTCTCTGTGGGGTCTGCTATATTGTTGTTGGAGTTTCTGATAAAACTGGGCAGTAATTTATTTTTGTGATGTTAAGATCCTGTGATGTTACAGCTCCACAAATCTCTCTCGTCCAAATTAATGATTTCAAACGAGCTTTGATAAAAAAACCAAAAAAAAACCCAGAGTTTTTGTTTTATACAAATGAAGACTTTTGTCTGATGTGGTGAATAACAATGGATCAGTTTTGTCATTTTATTTCAGCTTTTGATGCAAATTCACAATATTGTGATATATATGAGATTTAGGAAAATATCCGTATCAGTATCCTGATGGTGATGTCAACCATGTCGCTCAGGCCCATAGGCTCTGACATGAGTTATGCTGCCACACATTCAGCAGCCACTTAGCCACTGGATTTATGGCAGCCTTGCAGTAAACAGAGTATGGATGCGATAAAACGTTATTTGTATTCCTTTTGAGTGTTAATGTAAGACCATAAAAGGGATGTTATGACTCCGGTGGACGTTTTTATCACCTGAACTCCCAGAGGTGTTTCGGTACAGCGAGCTGCCAATACAAGCTGCCCATGTGGATATTTATCCAGGTCATTTTGAAGACCAAGATGAAATGGATCAAAATTGCAAAAGCTGTAATTGTTTAAGGTGATACGTGTGACAAAACAGCAATATAATGGGGTACTGTAACAAATATCACATCAGGATTTTTATAGTTTTTCAGTGAAAATGAAAATTGTGATTCAAAAACAATCACAAAAATAATCGTGATAATAATAATATGGTGCAGCTGTACTGGTAACATGCACTCTACAGAGGGGAAACTCTCAGCACAGCTTAATTTGAACACCAGGAAACAACGCCTGAATCCCTGTTATAGTGCTGTTTTACAATGTAAAGCATTTCATTTAGAAAACGTACTTGTAAATACCATATCAACCGCATTTTCAAAATTTTGACCGAAATGTCATTTTCCCTCATTCTCAGACTATGAATAGGAGCAGCTATAGTTTCCAGACCTCATAAGCAGAAAACCACAGCGATCTTGTAATCGAAAGAATGCCTGCAATTTGTTTTTTTCAAGACAAACTTCTCTGAAGGCTCGCTCAGCACAATGCATTTTGAGAAGCTGACCTATTTTATATTTTCCGTGCTGTCTGCTGCAATCATCAGACATGCATCTCTTATGCACGTGTGCTACCCCAGCATTTAGACACCCCCACACTCCCTCCCTCCCTCCCTCCCTCTGCTCACACATGCACACGTACACACAGCAGACAAATGCACTTTGACATCCAGTTTTATCCAATTATGATGACTTTGTTATTTTACAAGCGCTTGTGCTCGACCATATCCTCACATTTGTGTAATCACTTCCTCATGTGCTGTGCTGGAGGACTGTGGGTTAAATTCTGACCTCTAGCACTGTTTGGCAGGCAGAAGTGAGGCCCAGCATGTAAGCCCACTTCCCCAGAGTGGAACTGTTTATTCTGAAGGTGGTCTCCCTTTTTTTGATATGCAGAGATCCGTAACCAGCTGGTGGAGCAGTTCCGTTGTCTGGAGCAGCAGTCCGAGTCCCGGCTGCAGCTGCTGCAGGACCTGCAGGAGTTCTTCCGCCGGAAGGCCGAGCTCCAGCTCGAGTACTCCAGAGGCCTGGACAAGCTGGCCGAGCGCTACTCCTCCAAGATCCGCACCTCCAGAGAGCACCAGCACTTTAAGTGAGTCTCTCCACTGTATGTCTGCTAAGCACTGGAACATCTGTATCGAATGTGTCTGACTGATAAATAACTGCTACATATTTCATACTGATCACTGGCGAGGCACAGACAGATGGAAAAAAGAGAAAGAGGAAGACAGAGGAGGGATAAGCAACAAAAGGGAGAGGAGGGATAAAAGCAGAAGAAATGACCTGAAATGAAGCCAGGGCCAAGGAAGCTTGTGGCCTCAGGCTGCTGTGCTTCTCCCAACTAGGTCAGACTCTTTATCCACCCCCCCTCCACCACCACAACTGCCCCGGCTTTTTTATGCACGGCTGTCATTTCATTTCCATTCTCAAACAACCTCACGCTAGACCACCACCCAAATACACATATTTTCTCAATGGACGCAGAAAATTAGGAGTCTGAAGAAAGAAACAATGCGGGCTCTTTTACTCAGATTGACTTAAGCTGTTTTAAAATGTTCATATCAGGGAGATCTGCGGTCATGAAACAATCATACCCAGCAGCATGTTGAGGAATTCCTCCTGATATGTCCTGACCAGCCTGCAGCTCGCTATGACTTTTAGATTGTGTAGTTAATTTGAATCTGTGCTCGGTAATAATCAGGAATTATATGAGCGCATTCAATTAAAATCTTAAGTGTAAAAGTTTGATTTTCACTTGGAAATAAACCAGTTAAGGTTGCCGAGTTAAGATAAATCTGTCAACTTCAAATCAATTGGAAGAATCTCCTCTCTAATTGCCAGTGTTGGAGTTTTGAATTAGCAGCGCAGGAAATCGACATTACCTTAGAAAGTGCTACAGTACAGACGGTGTAATTGATTCGTAGACAGTTGCACGGCCTTTCATGTGACCCGGCTGTGTCAGCCATGTGTAACAAACCCGTTGGTTTATTCAGGAGAGGTCTTTCCGTCTCTCTTTCAGTCTCTCCGGCCAATTGGACGTAAAGCGTAATCATGGCAGAGAGCTCCCGTCACTGGGACATTGATAAATGGAGCGTTGCCTCAAAGGGAGACCCCGGCAAGAGACTCACATTGCATGACTTCTCTCTACACCCTGCTGTCCCAGATTCTCCCATGTCACATTAAATGGTCATCATTATATCTCTCTGTCAAAGGCTAGATTCATACTCACAGACTACAATGGATCTACTAAGCCTCTATCATTAATAATACCATGCGGTCTTCTCTTCTGGCGTTTCGGAGCTGGCTGTGTGTTCTCTCGTTACTTTTTTTTTTTTTTTTTTACCGTAAAACCAGTGAACGGTGCCCCTCTTTCTTATCTGTGGCCCTTTAGGATTTTCATTTCTGGTGTCGGATCTAATAAAGTAGCTGCCAGGAGATTTCCAACCAACATTTTTGAAACCTGCTGCAGCCACTCTGCTACTTTATGACATTTTAAAGACCAAACAACTGGCCCGATCAATAAATCCAGAAAATAATAAACAGATTAATCGACAATGAAAATGATCCTTAGTTGCAGCCCTAATATCCAGCATGTTTTAGAATACTTAAAGGTGCAATATGTAGGAATTGGCCAACTATATAGATGCTGTTAGCTAGTTAGCTCAGTTAGCCACGCAGCTAGTGGTCCTATTAGCTGCCTCTTGCCTGACTTGGAGCTTTGAGCACTGTGGAAGTGTCGGTGTTGTGTACGCTGCTAACACATGAGCTTTGGACCACCAAGAGGAGTTTTTCAGGCCAGCGGTGGAGGTGGGAGGGACCCAGTGGGGAATGCTGGTGGGGAGCAGTGCACTCGCCACCGGAAGCTTGAGCCATACTATCAACCTCACACCTCCTGAGGTACAAAATGGTATTGCGAGATAATGTGAGCCCGGGCTAGTAGGTTAACATGCTAACTTACACCTCTTCAATGCATTACATAGATGTGTCAGACATAACCTTGTCTTTTCTGCCCATTGTGTAGATCCTTTCAGTCATTTTTTCAATGCGATAAAGTCAAATTCTGTCATATTTCACCTTTAATGGGTTCAGTTTGAGTCTGTATTGTCAGTTCAGCTGTCTTGTGCACTCTACTGTATAATGCAGAGACCTTGTGGTAGAACAGGTATTGCTGTACTTATTGTAGGCTGTCAGGTCAAAAACCTTCTTCTGTCATTTTCCATGAGCAGCTCTGCACCCACTTCTTTGTGTACTGAATACTACAGTCTCATCCTTATTCAAGAGCAGCCAACAGCCGAAGATTTACAGTCAGGTTGCCGGCGTCCTATGTACAGGATCAAACACCTGCTCCGCTTGAAAGGAAGGCCTGTAGGGATTCATGTTTTCTTATCAAAGTGTTAAAGGATGAAAGGAAAGGCAGAAAGAAGATGCTGATGCCCGGCACTCTGGATTACCTTTAGCATCACAAGTGCAACTCTTTTAACTCGCTGTCGACACAGAACTTTTCAGATAGCTGTTCTGTTGTGCAAAGTTTGTGCTTCTCCTTCAACATCATTCATTCAGCCGAGAGTAATTTCCCAAAAATATGACGTTGGAAATGTGTCGTTCAGAGCTGGAATGTACGAGTAAAAATGATCGTTTAGATAAAGACTTGAGAGAATGTGGTTTTGAAATATTATAAATGCTTCACATTCATATTCAACATGTAGGCCAGTTTCTAATTAAATTTCAGCATTGCTTTGAATGCATGGAGCGAGCCAGAATGGTTCCCATATGATCTATCTTTGCCTTAGTGCGGAGGCTAGTATTAGCTGAAGATTAGAGTGAGCTGCACCGAGACAGGAAAACATTCACTTCAGAAAGAAAATGAAAGCACGAATAAATGTCTGCCAGGATAAAAATAATCAAAGTTTTCAAGCAGTCGACAGAAAACAAGTCAGGACTACTTTTAATGTGATCTTCAAAACTGGGATTAGAGTCAAAAATAACTACTGTGTTTCCGACTCCAGCTACGGTATAAATGGATAATTCTTTCATCAGATGATTTGCAGAGTCCAATAAATCATTTGGAAAATTTTAATTATTTATTTTTTTATTAACATTTCATACGGTTGCATCTAGTTTTCAAGATGAGCCGTGAAATCAAAATGGTATATGTTTTGACAGGCACATGAAGTTGTCAGCATACTAAATGCAATAAATATGTATAATTTGACCAGCAGATGCAGATACAGAATAATGAAGGACCCATAATATAACCTGTAGTTTCTCTGTGCACCTGAAAATAGCAATGAATGTACAATTACTTGTATCAAGTGACAAGCCCCTACACCTCTCTTCTTTTGCTTGCAAACTCCTATGAAAATATTTTAAACATTGTCTGTAATAAACACAGATCTGCAACTTCAGTGCAATTCGGCTTACTGAAAGAACTAAATAAGGAACAAGTCACCGTTTATGGTGGAAGCATTCTTCGTGCAGCATGTACCTTCTCTTTATTTTTACTGTCTAAGAGCATTCATGGCTTTCCAAAGATTTTCTCAAAATTGCCGCACAACAATGGCAACTCCTTGGGAACAAACAAAAACCTCAGCATTTTCTTTGCAAGAGATGCACTGTATGGTTGTACTTGTCATATCTTGTATTATTTTTGGTAGTTTTCACGTTTGGTGACTGCTTAACGTTTGCCTGGCAGTCCTTGCGGGATTAGGGGTTGCGGCACCACTGTGTTTCTACAGTAGAAACACAGACACAAGAGAGGGGCCTTTGGTTTTTCATTCAGACGGCTAACAGCTTGTGATGTATTAATATAGGTAACAGCCAGCCAATGAACCATTCACAAAAATCAATAGGCCACATCATGATCAAGGCTTCACCTTATCCCTCATCTTCTCTCAAGTGCACCTTTCTTGAGTTTGCCAGCGGAGGTTTCTGGTCAGGATGTTGCTGCTGTTGGAGCTCTGTGCTGTATTCTGGCAGCTGCATTTTCTGTGTGTATGATTTCTTGTCAAAATAAGGAGTGGGCAGCCTTTTGGCAATTATTTTGACAAATATGATAGATGCATAATAGTATAACAGATGCACCAGTTTCACGTGTAAAAGGATATTATTTTTTTTAGAAAAACCAAGGTCTCAATCAAAGAGATAATTGTGGAAGCTTTGCTCTACAAACTAAAAACTCTGTTTCTCTTGCTGCTGTCAGCTTGTGTGATATGATAACTGGCTCCTTGGGTGTAAATCAGCAGAGATAGCAATCAGGGTGTGCGAACTTCCTTTTGAGTGTCCTCGCCCCTTTTAACGAAGACATGCAAAGTGCCATCTTGATTTCACTTTTTTTCCTTTCACCAGCCACAAAGGAGAAATTAAAGTTGGTTTGGAATTAAACACCAGCATAGATCAGCTCTCAGCCAGCAGCAGAAGGCATTTTTACATTAAGCGAAAAGTAAAATGATCCAGCGTTTTTATATCGAAGTCACAACTGTTGAAGGTCAGAAAAACAGTTGAATGCTCTCTGAAGACAAAAGATGAAGACAAACAAAGTCTTTGGTGTGAGGATAATTGAACTCACATGCTCCCTCGAGCAAGGAGGCAAGTGCAGCCAGCAAGCCGTGTGTGTGTGTGTGTGTGTGTGTGTGTGTGTGTGTGTGTGTGTGTGTGTGTGTGTGTGTGTGTGTGTGTGTGTGTGTGTGTGTGTGTGTGTGTGTGTGTGTGTGTGTGTGTGTGTGTGTGTGTGAGAAAAGCCTTTTTTTTTGCTGAGTCCTCGCCACATGTACAGTGACCCCTTCATCTCTTAATGTGTAAAGCTCCAGAGCTGGTACCAAGGTCTCTTAATTATTTGTTCCTACCCAAGTGGTGGAGGATGATTGTCTGATCACTGTCACAGGTGTTACCCAGGTGTGGCCTATATAACATATCAGTGCCTGTGTCTTAGTACGGTTGTTGATCTTGAAGAAATGCCAGAGGGCACAAACGTCGTCAAATTAAAAAGAAAAATGCACATGGAGTTGAAGTGTGTGACACTTTGTTTCTACCTTCCTTCAGTTGAAATGATCCTGCAACAATCAGTGTGTTAAGGAGTTGAGCAGGTTTGTTTAGTTTGTGTTGGAGACAATAGCTCAAATGTTCTTACTTATGGGAAATGTAGTGTACAGTGAGTGCTACAGTGGTATTAGTCTACCATCGTCTTTCCTTTGCCGTTTCAGAAAAGACCAGAATCTCGTGTCCACCGTGAACTGCTGGTATTTGGTGTTGGAGCAGACCAGGCGGGAGAGCAGAGACCACGCCACTCTCAGCGACATCTACAACAACAACGTCATTGTCCGCCTGGCGCACGTGGGCGAGGATGTCATCAGACTTTTCAAAAAGGTCAGAATGGGAATTAAATGGATGAGGGCACGTAACCCCGACCGTTACTAACGCACACAGTCACAGATCTCATCTGCTCAAACCGCATGACTGATGCCCACAGCTGGGAGCTTGACGCCACACCAACAGAAATATGTAAAAATATGTGTCAGGACATACGTGGTGGTTCTCATACAGCTTATCATGTGATTACATTTACTTTGTCATTGTCTCTTTGTTATGAACAATGATGTTAAATCAGTACTTAAAGGGCAACTCCACCAATTTTACATATTAAAGTGTGTTTAGAGATCCTGGGGAGTACTATTGCATATGTGAAAAAAGTAGTATAAAGCCTTTTGTGGCTGCAGAGGAAGCTGCATGTCATCTGATAAATTGCCTCTAGTGATGTCACTCAGTGGTTAAGTTGCATTGTGGGTAATGTAGGCGTGGAATATAAAAGTTGATATCTCTTCTTCTGCTGTATCGATTCGATCATTTGTTTTTAAACTTTCCAGAATGAATCCGACAGTGTTACAGGAGTGCAACGGTAGACCAGTGGACAGCTTTTCAAAACCTGAGGCCTACATCACCCACAATGCAATATCGCCATCGAGTAACATCACTGAAGGCAATTTATCAGATGACGTGCAGCTTCCTCTGCAGCCATAAAAGGCTTTATACTACTTTTTTTCACATATTCAGTACTCCCCAAGACCTGTAATCCCACTTTAACGTGTAAAATTGGTGGAGTTACCCTTTAAATTACAGTACAGATTTTGCATGAGAGGTTCTTCCAGTCACTTTACAGCCTGGTTTCAAATAATAGCCATTAGGTTAATGCCCAGCAGACTATTACCACCCATCACTGAGGTTTTAGCGACCGAAAACGGCACCACTTTAGCCTCCCGGTAGACGCTATTGTGAGAGTACCAAGTGTCTACAGTACAGCTTAACATGGTTGGTGAGAGATTTTTCTTTTTTCTTTAACCTTCCCCCCATTCAACATGTGTATTTCATTCTCAATATCATGCTCAGTTTGCTCCCCATTTCAGATCACTAACCTTTTTTTTTTTGATGGTCGTTACACCTTATCACTCTTGTCGCGAGAGTACATTTGTGTAACACTCAGTTATACTCTCATATCTTATAAAGCATATGCTGAATGCATGTTAAGTGTGAGAGTAGCAGAGTGTCTGTGTTCCAGGAGCTGTGATGAACAATCTGCCCCGGGGACCTTAGATCAGTATCCTTTGACAGTGGCGAGAGTCTACAGTAATTTATGCCCTCTAGGGGGCTCTGCGATGTCACGATGGGAGCAGTGATGAGCGTGGAGTGGCTCGCAGCCAGCACAAAGACGAGGACTAATTTCTCCCTGCAGAAAAACTGTCTCAGTCTGCAAGAACTCAGCTCAAATTGTGACAAAGTTCTCCAAAACAATAATCCTGTTGTCGCATCCCGGTTCAGCTGCAGTGCAGCTTCACTGCTAATGAGTTACACATGCGGGGGAAGGGAATGAATCAGCTCTGGCGTTTGTTAAGTCAAAGTTTAAATGTACTGAATGTGCTGTAATTTAATTCTTGTCACATGTGAAAAAGCAAAGGTTGCTGTTTTGACAAGTGGCCCCTGAGAGGTGGGAAAAAAAAGCAGGATTGATCGGGCTAAGCGTCGCTCCATATCATCTCAACAGGATTTCCAGAGTCACTCTCTGCTGGCCACATTCCTCCTCTTGGGCCATAAGCCCTGTCATGGGACATGTCCAATTCATCATAGGCTCTTAGCCCCTGTAACTGAGCTGAAACTGTGACACAACTCCTTGGGAAATGTGCTGCTGTTTCTGCACTGTTCTATTTTTGTCCTCATGTGCACTTTGGGCATTGTATTAGATCTTTTCTGGTGCAGAGTAATGACAGCATTTCAACGCCTGCTGACATCCCTCACATGCACAGCCTTCAAGGTTTTCACTCGTGAGAAGGCAATTCTCTGAAATAACCCAGTTGTTAGTCTTAGATGTTTCAAAACTCATGTCATTGCCATTTAGATGTGCCATTATTATTGCCTATGAAGCTATCACCTGTTTTTCTCCTTTACAGAGCAAAGACATCGGGGTGCAGATGCATGAGGAGTTGGTGAAAGTCACCAATGAGCTCTACACTGTGAGTTAAACAAATATAATTACCATTTCCATGCTGCCTGCCAGCCTGCCTGTTTTGCCTTTCTCCCTATGTTAGCTGCTACTGGCTCGTCAGTCCTGAACCTGTAACCTGTGAAGCAGCTGGCCTGACCTGCACACAGCAGATATGCCTTATCAGCAGCTCCCCCTCTAACAGGTCATTTCTTCCTCCTCATGAGGTTGTGAAAGGAGAAAATTTGCATTCTTCCTCCCATCAGTTTGAAGGGGAGTGTGTTCTTGCCCCTGGCGGTGCTTCAAGCAGACTCAGCAGTCTGTTGCTGCAGTGGTGCACTGTGCTCACAGCCAACAGAGCTGCTGTTGAGCTTTCAGCTAATGCTACATGTAATCACATACATCTGTTTGTGTGTTGGTGACAGCTGTCACTCCTCTCGTCTATTGTTATATGTTGTACTGTACATGCAGAACACCCAATGCGGGAAACAAATGTGCAAACATAACGTGACATTAAGCACACAGAAACATACAGAAATAGAAAACAGCTGATGCCTTCGTTCATGGCTGATAAAAATGAAGCGATGCAGTGATATCATCGGCTTTATGTGGGACACGGTGCAACAAAAACACCAAAGTGCTTATTGCTCAATTATTGTTCAACAGCTAATCTGCTAAAAGAATCAGTTCATTTGAATCAAGACATGCAGGAGGCGAACACATTAATTTAGATAATTTAAGACTGAGCTCATATTTGAAGCAGCTGAAAACTGAACTGACTCAAGGGAGTACGAGTATCTTTAGGCAAGCTAGGACACTGCAGCCTGTGAAATTAAATATCCAGGAAATTATCCAAAATCAGGCCCTAAATGGCTGTGACTGCAGTTTAACAGACTGTATAAAGTCTTTAAATCATTTTTCACAGGTTTTCTATTGCATATAAGAAATGACTTCGCAAGAATGACCACACTGTCTTGTAGGGATCGACCAATATGTTTTTTCAGGGCCGATGCTGACCAATTATTAGTAATCAAGGAGCATTTTTTACATTTTCTGCTACTTTACACCTTCACCCCACTACATTTATTGGATAACTTTAGTTACTTTGCAGATTCAGATTATTCAGTGTTGATAGGCTATTACTCGTGACCAATCAGATAGTGTTGTGGGCGGGACATCGAGTGAGACCACAGAGTGGTGACGACAGAGAGAGAATGCCGCATCGGACCCAAAGTATTTTCAATTAACAAAAAAACACACTGATACTGATAATCGGACAAATGCTGAGTATCGGCCCCAATAATCGGCCTGGCCAATAATCGTCTTAAATTGTTTTGGTCTCATGTAGTATAGAATTGAAGTCCCTGCCAGGTGAAAAAAAAAGGGCCATACATCTCTCAAACACCATTATTTTAATATACTCAGTGTACACGCCCTTTCTGCTTAGTTGATTATTTTATTTAATTATTTGCTGATGTGTGAAACTCCACCTTTGGCTACTTGCTGCACACTCAATCATCTAAATGTTATTGGGTAAATACTGCGTGTGATCAATCAAAGATAATTAAAAAACTTTGGGCAAAGTTTAGGTGTTTTATTTAAGACCCATTTATCATGTTGCTGTAAACTGATCTTGACCGTAACTATAATTGCACAAAAGTTAAGCAGTCTACATCGGAAGTGAAATATTTGAAGTTCTGATTAAATGCAGAGGTAAGCAAATTCTAGACAAGGAATTCTGTCACATCGTTTGTGTTCGTTTACTGTAAGACTATAAAAGAGATAAGACGGGGAAAAGCATATTATTAAAGGAAACTGTTTAATTGCAGTGCAGTTTCCCTGATTATTGACGACCATTGCGCTCATTTCAAAAAGATGTTTGGGACGAGTGAATTTGCAGCAAATCACAAAAGGTGAAAGCAGAAATACTGGCATGATATGAACCACATGAGAAATATTCTCACATGTAACATTATACAGCACTTTACTGCTTTGCTGATATTGATTTTTTTCCTCTCCTCTCTTGTTCATGCATTATTAAATGCCTGTCTGCAGCTCCCACACACAGCACAAGGAAATGCACTATTCCTCGCATATTTCTGTACTTTAAATGAAACTTGAATAATTTGTTAATATTATGATTTATGAGTTGAATGTAAAATCAAGTATGGATTTGTCATTGCCAGCCCGCCAGTCTCTGCTATTGATCTGCTGCTGGCTTTTTGTGGAAATCTAGTAGTTTCTGGTTTTGGCGTGTAGCAGAGGAAGGTTGCTCACTGTCACTTTGTAACCTCCTTCCTCCGCTGCTGATCGATCTCGCTGTCCTTTGCACGTCCGTTTCAGGCAGCGTTGCTAGGAAACCAGAACTCGAGAGTGAGCGATGGAGGAGCAGATGTTGTTTAATTGCACTGTTGACTAGTTAAACATTTACATGGGATCTCTTTAGTAGCGCTATGAAACATGAGTCTCTTCAAATTCCTCAGATGCAGACTGAACAGTGGGAGTGTCCAATGTTTTTGATGAACCGTGGTTGTCATTAAACTACCAGTGCTTGTTTTACATTGCTGGTGTCCTTTTTTTAACCCGCTGCAATGCTGCGGTGAGGACGAACAATCTACAAAAATGTAGACACATCAGCAGCAGACGCACCCAGTATAACACCTCCAGCAAACTTAGGAAATGCCAATCAAAATATGACGCTCCCCAGAGCAGGGTGAGTAAGTGACACTCCCTAATGTTTACGAGTGTGATGAAAATAAATATGTTCGTGGGTCACATGAGTTCATGTAATTTACACTCGGGGCTTGGAACAGTCTTTTTTTTTAACCGTATCATGATTATGGCTTAACAAAATGATGACCTGCACATTTTATTTCGCAAACAACGTAACGTGTCTGCGTAAATGAAACTCCTTCGGTGAATACTGTCATACGTTCATATATTTAACAGCTTCACAGCCCAACCAACTGCATGTTGGTGTTAACACAGATCCATTGCACAGCTTAAAGGACAAGTTCACCCAAAAATAAAAATTCAGTCAGCATCATCTCACCCCTGATGGAAAGTTGCGTGAAGTTTCGTGGTCCATAAAGCATTTCTGGAGGTTCACAGCAAAACAGCGTTGCAACTGAAGTAGATGGGGACTTGTTTTAAAATGTGAAAACAACCACCTGAAATAAAAAACATTAAATGGCTCCATACAAGTCGCCCAGTGTTATCCAAATTTCCGGAGCCCTGAACGAATGAAAAATGATTTGAAGAGACGTTATTTACACCCTTTATAAAGACAAAATCTTCAACCTAGCTGCTAAGCTAAAAGCGTTAACCGCACCCCGTCTGAAGTGGGTGCAGGAGCTCGACCGTGCGTTGGGGTTGTAAATAATGTCTTTTCAAAAAATGTTGGTATCTTGGGACTTCCCGAGACCTGGATAACGCCTCAGGAGCTGTATGGAGCCATTTGTCATGTTTTTTCCAGTCAAATATAAACAAATGAATGTTGTGTATATGTGTGTGGCATATACATGGATATTGTAGTTTACATATTTTGTCGTATATCAGATTTATGTATGCCTCGGGCTACAGGCTGTCAATTGATTGGACCTGGTTTAATGTGTTTGACATCATACTTGAGTTAAAGTTAAATGTAACAGATATGTATGTAACATTTAACATGTGGTTCTGCTCTGTGATTTCTCCTTCTCAAATTCGCTTCCCTTTTAACAACGACTTACTAGTTCCACTATGATGCCCTTGGCATTTGTGTAGAGTTTGCCCTAAGATGTGTGTTTTTACAGGTTATGAAGACGTACCACATGTACCACACCGAGAGCCTCAGTGCTGAGAGCAAGCTGAAGGACGCAGAGAAACAGGAAGAGAAGCACATCGGCAAGGCCAACGACATTGGTTCCAGCCTGCTGCGGTACGGTCATGATGAACGTCCACAGCGACGGAGCTCTGTCAAGAAGATGGAGAAGATGAAGGAGAAGGTCTGTTTGGGTTGACTGATTCATACTGGTTGACTGATATGATAGATGTGTTGTACATTAAAGGCATCTACGCTCAAGAGCAAATCATTTTCAAATGTCTTCGTAATGATCTTCTTGAATTTCACCAGTCGCTATTTGCTCAAATGACACTGGGAAATGTCATTAAAGACACAAGAAGACCAAAGTATTGCACATATTGAGAGATGATACAGGATTAAATCAGACTGATGTAGTAATGCATTCCTTGAGTACATTAGGAATCCATTTTACATCCTGCAATGATGGGACTCTCTCTATTTTTCTCCCTAGAGACAAGCCAAGTACTCTGAAAACAAGCTCAAGTGCACAAAGGCTCGGAACGACTATCTTCTCAATCTGGCAGCTACCAATGCCCTGGTGGCCAAATACTACATCCATGATGTCTCAGACATGATAGATGTGAGTAATTACAGTCAGAGCCAAAAATGCAAATATCTCAGTGTTTGCTTTACAGGCCTTTTATTGCTTTATGATTACTATGTGTTTTACTTCTTGTCCTCAGTGTTGCGACTTAGGTTACCATGCAAGCCTGGCACGCACCTTGAGAACGTATCTGTCTGCAGAGTACAGCCTGGAGACTTCTCGTCACGAGGGACTAGACTTGCTGGAGGGAGCGGTCGACGCTATGGACATCAGAGGAGACAAGCTCAGGTTTATGGACACGCACAGCCAGATCTTCTGTCCTCCAGCGTGCTTTGACTATCAACCACACATGGGGGATGAGGTGAGGCACTGTAGCGAATAAGCCTGTAAGGACGGTTTGTTTGTAGGTCTTAGTGCAATTTAATGTAATGCTGTTCTCTATGTAAAATCCTCCCGGTGATCGTTCCCTTTCTTTCCTAATCCCAGGTGTGTCAGGTGAGTGCACAGCAGCCTGTCCAGACAGAGCTCTTGATGCGCCACCACCAGCTGCAGTCTCGCCTGGCCACGCTGAAGATAGAGAATGAAGAGGTGAGAGTGCACGGGGGGTTGAAGGGAGCCAGTGTCAGCGTTTAATTCACTGCAAGTGTGCTGTACACAGAAATGTCCTTTTCTGTTGACTCAGAGAGGAGGAGGACATATGGCTTTGAGTCATATAAAGATGCTGTTGCATCATCTTTTGGACTCTTTTGTGGATAATTATTCATATACAGTAAACACAGGGTTTCCTCCAGGAAATTGTTGGTTATATCTGGAATGGTGGTGAAAAACAAAACACAACCCTTGTATTCTGTATAGTAAAATGAAGTGCACACAATAGTCTGAGTTGCTGAGGCCATTGTGAAATACTGCAGCAGGAAATTAATGTCTTATCTTTCAAACGATCAATCAAAAGCGACCACATGTAGCAGAACAGGAAGATGGTTTAGAGATGCATATCTGCTGCTCTATATGAAGGATGGTCTGTAACGGGACACAATGTTCACCGGTATTGAAGTCTTTTGAAAAAGGACGGATTTGAGCCATCTGTGATGCAAAGTTATTTAGGAACAGTTTGACATTGAGGGCTTTTTTATGAACTCTTTGGGTCCATTAAATATGAATCTACAACAAGCTGCCGGGTTAGCCTAGTTTAGCAGAAAGACTGGAAACAGAGGGAAACACATGGGTTACTGACCAAACACTCTGACAGTGCTATTTAACACTTATTTTAATACAAATATGTCACTGACAGCAGCTTTAATGAATACGTTTTAGTGGTGCTGGAAAGCAGATTTTCATACCTTTGGACAGAGCCAGTTTAGCGGTTTCTAGAGCTCATGCTAAGCTAAGCTACCTTGCAGCTGCTAGTAGTTTCATATGTACATTAATGGTCTCATTCATATCTCAGCCAAACAAAGAGACACGGTGCATTCCTCAAAGTGTTGAACTTATCCTTGAAGAAAAGATGAGGCTTTAAAATGCTTCATTTGATAAGCTGCTTCTCTATTATGACCGCCTCAGTAGCAGAATTACTGCTTGTACAGTTTATCAAATTTCAGTTTATCCTGCAATTTGTCAATCTTGGTGTTGTGTTTGTGTTGTTATTTGTTATGTTATGTCCGAGTGTTTGGACAGATGCTTTGGCAACATTGTTGTTAAACTTTCATGCCAATAAAGCCCCTTTGAATGAATGAATGAATTGAATTATGACGCATCAAAGAGCTGTTTGTTTTGACTATCAGCACCTGAAGCGTTTTAATAACGGCATTGGCTTTTAAACTGGGATTGGCAGCCAACACCCAAAACAACTGTCACGGTAACACGTAACAAAAACAACCAGACTTCAGGACTGTCACCCTGCATGTTCATCTTTAGATCATCTGACACTGACCTGTGGGGTCGTCCTCTGCCTCCACTGGAGGGCCACCCCGGCATGCAGAGTCGCCAAGGCCACTGTGACTCACGTGGATCTGTTTAAAGGTCACCTGGGTGTGTATATGTGTCAGAGCCTGTCAGTCATGAATATGGATATGCTGGCTGCCTTCCTGTCTGACACACATGGAAGGATCGTAGTTAATCTTTCATGTCACGATGCTTCCTGGGAGGAAGCTAATTACTCCGTTGTTTGCGGTGTGTCAGTCAAAGCGCTGTGAAAATGGCCTCCAGTGGTTCAAGCTTGTTTGCACCACACAGCTTGTTTGTGACACTAAGATGTATTTGTAAATATGCACATCAGGTATAATTACAATATCCTTCAGTTGTTTTGATGTGTACAGATTTCATATGAATATATTTAACAAGAATATCACATGCGATTTGAATTGAAGTTTCAGTCGTGTTTGTCTGCTGTGTGTGTGTATGTGTGTGTCAGGTGAGGAAGACCCTCGACGCAACCATGCAGACCCTTCAGGACATGCTCACAGTGGAGGACTTCGATGTGTCAGAGGCCTTCCAGCACAGCCAATCCACAGAGTCGGTCAAATCTGCTTCCTCTGACTCCTACATGAGCAAGGCAAACATCAGTAAGAGACGAGCCAATCAGCAGGAGACTGAGGGCTTCTACTTCACTGTGAGTTCTCAGACAAATGAGAGCACAAAGGCACTGCAGCATGGACCGCATACACTGAAACCAGAAATAATCCTGTCGCCGTTCGTCTCATCTTTTTCTTCCGCAGAAATACAAAGAGTACTTGAATGGCAGCAATCTCATTGTGAAACTGCAGGCCAAGCATGACCTTCTGAAGCAGACGCTAGGAGAAGGTGAGGCTGATTGTGTCATACATTAGTGGGGAGGAGAAGTGGTGGTCATAGATGAGTGTCAGTCATTTACATTAAGCTTAATATAAGGAGTATCAATAGTAGAGTGCATACCTCCTCCAAGGCCCAACAGTGTCCTTTTGTGCTCACTCATAGATACCAGCTACCTAAATATGCATGCTTTTTTAAATCAAGATACATGCATTACTCCTGGATCAAAATACCTGGATCAGTCCCGTTATCTGGATCCACATCAGAAGTTAACGAGGTGTAATCTGAGCAGAGATCTCTTCTTCATCCAGGTTTTATGGAAATCTGATGAGAAGTTTTTGTGTAATCCTGGTAACAAACCAACCAACAATCAAACTGACACGGGTGAAAACATCACCTCCTTGGCGGAAAGTAAAAAATATTTACAGGTTGGGGAAATTGAGCTCCGTCCAATCCATAATTGTGTTATACTGAAGTCGTCATTTATGGGACAGCTTGACATTTTTTGGACCTAAAAAAGGTCCCATTGTACTACTTGTACTGTGCTTAAAGGGTACATTGATACATTACTCTTATTTAATATGCATTACCCTCAGCCATAAGAGTGAAGAAAACTGTATATTCCATGTCATTGTGTTTCTACCCCAGACTCATGCAAATGTCTGCTTCAGGGCTGGAATTCTGTGTGTTTGACATAAAGTCGGATTGTGCTGGAAGCTGCTTTACACATGACGTGATCCCCCAACAAACATTTCTGATTGACTGATCAAAGTGAGGCCTTAATTTGTTTGCGTACAGCGAGATGTGTGTGTGTGCGTGCGAATGTGGTGCACATATCATGGAATCATCACACTGTATAAATCAGCTCCCGCAGCCTCCCACTGTTTTTGCCCCTGGATCTATTTTCTACTCTGCAGAGCAAGTAGACAGGCTATCCCCTTCTGGGGCTCTTGTGCCGTTTCTAGGGCGACCGCTGAATGACCGCTGCCTGGCGGTGAGTCAAATACAGCCATAGTGCTCACCCCATTGAGTCTGACTGAATAGATGCCCGTTTTCTCATAACACCCCTTTCCGTCTCCATCTGCCAGCCTTGTATAGTCGGCCAGCACTCAAGCGTACAGCTAACTTCTGTGATTGTAAAACTAGCGTATACTAATTTAGTCTTTTTTCTCTGCTGTTTTTCGTTTTAGGGGAGAGGGCTGAATATGGGACAACAAGGTAAGGTGTTCATTGACAAGTGGGTGAATAAAGTAGGCGATGATGTGTGAAATCCTTCCTGTGTCCCTGGATATGGCAGGAATGAGATCACAGTGTGGGAATAGTTTAAGCTTCTCTCTTGTTTATTGAACAAAAGGTTCGATCCTAATTAGAGAAAGTGCTGCTGGGAGTTGTTCTTCCTAGTCTCTATCTATTGGGAGAATTTAGGAGTATAAATTAAATGCCAGTGAGAGGGATAATGTCCTGCAGTTGTTCAATTTATGAACAATTCAGTGAGCTGAATATTAATAAATATTGACAAGGAAGGCTCATGATTTAAAAAAATAATACAAGGGCTTGAATTTTATCAGTGGTAAATTTCATTAAATGCAGTTAAATCTTTATTGAATTTTGTGTGTGATAATTTCCTTTTGTCTTTGAAAATGTTTGTTACACTGGCTCCATCTAAGGGTCTATTTAAAGGAATAGACTGAGAGTTGGAAATATGCTTATATGCTCCTTTTTTGCCAAAAGTTCTGAGAAGATCGGCACCACTATTGTGATTGTATGTTAAATATGAAGCTACCGCTAATAGCTAGCATAACCTAGCATAGAGATTAGAAACAGCTGCAAACCGCTTGCTTGAAATAGCTAGCAAACAAGCTATTTTTTCACTTTTTGCAGAGGAAACCGACACAATCAAACTTAAGACAGTCAGGACAGCTGTTTCCCCGGTTACCAGTCTTTGAATGAATCAGTCCACCTAATATATTACATTCAGATTTTTCAGAAATGCTGATCACTTTTATGACCTAACGAGCAATAATAGCTTTACTACACATGTTGTAGGCTGCTGATTAGTTTATAGTGGGGTGTACGCTTTACTTCGGGGTTAAGCAAATTCTTTTAACAAATTCTCTTCTGTTATTTAACATTCGTTGGTGCAAGCTATTTTTTTTTTAGAACATTTTTAACAAATTATACTTCTAAAAAGTGGTTGGGACATGTTCCCTATGTTTGGCTGTAGCTTCATATTTATTGTAGCCTATTAACACAAGTGTTGTTGATCCTCTCATCTAACTCTTGACAAGTATTGTCAAACTATTCCTTTAAGTTTTGAACATTATGTGTTTTGTTGATGTGAAAATGTATTTTTGATGTATAGTCAAACCAGTTGCATTATTATTCATATTGATCATGTACCAACCATACACCCCCCACCATCTCCCCAGGCCCCCCACTCTTCCCCCTAAACCCCAGAGAATGCGGAAGTCTAGACCTCGCTCCATTTTTAACCGTAAGCTGTTTAACGGCAATATGGAGGCCTTCATTCAGGTATTGGCCCATCTGTGCTCTTTGTCTCTCCATGAGCTCAGCTGTCTCACTAGCAGTCCTTGGGGGTTCTCTTGCCTTTGCCCACTCTTTTTTACCCAAACGTTGGCTCACTCATGCACTGACTTTCCCTCTTGCTCATTGCCTTGTCTTCACAGTCTTGCCATTCAGGAAAGACAGGGTGAGGGTGAAAAGCAATCAAACATGTTCTGGAGGTGGTTTGATTTCATAAGCTCCACGCTGGTGCAGGGTGTTCTTTTAACGTTCCTTTCTTCTGTGAGCCCCCAGCCCTCGGGCGCTGAATTAATTTGGCTTCGTGAATGTCAGTTGGCCGCGAACCAGCCATGCTCGACTATGCAAATAAACACATGGCCACATCCTCCACTCTAATGCTCAATCAAACAGGGACAAGCAGGCAGAATGTGCATCAAAAGCAGTGGAGATGAACATCAGGATTCAGTAGAGCTAAAATGATCAGTTGACCGGAAGAAGAACTTTGAGAAGCGATTAATAGTTTAAGTGATTTTCAACCCAAAAAATCCAAATAGTCAAAGTAATTCAGTGACACCTTGAGCTTTAGGAGACCGCGATGGCCATTTGTCTCTAAATCCTGACATTTAAAAACAAATGATTCAATCAGTTAATCCAGGGCAGATTAATCGATAATGAAAAAGTTAGTTGCAGCCCTACAATTCAGCTTTTAATTTTCCATCAAATTGTCCTCTCTGGCTGATAAAATGCTTTATTGTTTGTAGCCTCCACCCCCTCCCATCCTCTCGGGTAGCACCCTCCCTCCCACACACTCCCTCCACCGAGCCGCGTCCTCATGTCTCACACCCCAACAAGGCACTGATGCTTTGGCTCCTCTCTCAGGCCAGACCTCCTCTTTTTCTCTCTCTGTACAATCTGCCTCTCCCTCTCACTAACCTGTTGTGGTTGTTGTTGCCTCTCTTCCTCTGTCTACGTGCCTTACTGCTCTCTGCCCAGGGGAAGACGGAATGTCCGTGCCAGGAGTCAGGTACTCTGTCTTATAGCAGGGCGGGGGTCATCACACTGTGTTCAGTATGCTAACCAACATGTCTGTGCCTCTGTCCTGTTGGCATTCCTTTGAAAATACTCCAGTAATAGTCATATATGGTGGTGCAAACACCGACATGATTTTTGTTCTGCCTGTTTTTGTCTACACACTTTGAATATCAGTTGTTTAAAAATTCATTAAATGATTTGCAATGGTCTTTCAACTGTGTGAAGTTAATTCATTTGAGGGACTGCCTCTGTAAGCTTCTGATGATGATAACACCCTTCTGGCATGACTACTCGTTTTCCATTACTTGTTGCTTATGTGCTTCCAATAATGATCATTTAAATCTGTCTGGTAGGACTCAGGGCAGCCTATACCAGTGGTGGTTGAGAGCTGCGTTCGATACATCAATCTGTACGGTAGGTTCCTACTGTGTTCATATGTTTTGTCTTTACACAAAATTATGCACAAAGCAACCTGCGCTTTCTCATACTCGATTAAACTGTACATATCCTAGATATATAGTATTCATAGTGCCTTTCTCTGCTCCACTATAAGTAGCTAATGTGGAAATGTGTTGATGAAGGTTCTCAGTCATCCAGGTCATGGTAATTCTAAGTGCTATATCGTAGGCAACTGGACGTGTTCAGTTACTGAAACACGTCCAGTTGCCTACGATATAGCACTTAGAATTAATTTAGAAATGGAGTCCACTAACATAATCAAACGACTGGCTTCCAGCACAACGCAGAAGTTCAGCACAGAGTCCCTTTAATATTTCAGAAGCCGCCCTCATTTTTTAGTTGCTGTGGCTCAGTGGTTCCTGGAAGTGTTTGCTTGAAAAGAGCTTAATAGCATTGTTTAACTAAACAATTTGTTAAATTTGCTGACAACATCTGATACATATCTCATAAAATCAAGTTCTTATTAGTGACGGGAGCATTTTTGCAATGATTATAGCCAAGACATGTACTGTATGTGATTATCATTTAATCCAGTAAGGACTAAATACTTCAGTACCTATTAAAGGACCAGAACAAACAACTAATTGACTAGAAATGTCAGCCAAGACCCTAATGACCAATTAGTTATAAAAATCTTCGAGCAGACTGCAGCTTTGATCTCGTAACACATTCTTTCATCTTTTGCTTTCTGCTGCAGACTGCTCTGGGCTGTCATGTCTGCTCTCACACTTTTTGACACATACAGTACATACATTTTCTTTAAACTTTGCTTGAACTTTCTGGCTTTAAATGCATACATCACAACATGTACTGTGAGGACCAGCTGCTGCTCTTGCAAATGTGCAATGAAATTCAATGAAAGGACATCTGCGCTCGTACCTGTTTTTCCTAGTTACCTTAACGCCTCTATCTGTCCGCAGGTCTTCAGCAGCAAGGTATATTTCGAGTTCCAGGCTCCCAGGTCGAAGTCAACGATATTAAGAATGCATTTGAAAGAGGTTAGTCCCAGTGTGCTTGGCCATCTTCTCTTGATTGATTTTAAATTGCGTTTTGTCCACCTCAAAAGCCACAGTCTCCCCCACAGGCCTCTAAAGTGCAAATAAAAGAGCCTGTGTGTCACATGTAACCCCTTTAATGGACATGATAACGCTTTCAGATGCATAATGCATACGATCCACATCTTGGGGTCATAATAAATGAGGAAACATAACTCCACTCTCAATGTTTACATTAACATCACAACCTGAAATACACTTTAAAGATTGCATCGGTACCTAATACGGGAATGCTGATGTTGGAGAATGATTAATGAGTGGGTTGAATGTCTGTAGGAGAGGATCCACTGGTGGACGATCAGAGCGATCATGACATCAACTCTGTGGCGGGCGTTCTTAAGCTCTACTTCAGGGGGCTGGAAAACCCGCTGTTCCCCAAGGAGCGTTTCCTTGACCTCATATCTACAACCAGTGAGTCACATTCCAGGAAACCATCTAAAAAATTTAAGGTCTTTATTTAGTGTTGCTTTCTTTAATTTTTTTTTTCTCTCTTTCTTTTCGTTTCAGAGCTTGACTCGGGTGCTGAAAGAGCTCATCACCTTCAGCAGATTATTGTGACCCTTCAGCGGCCTGTGATCATCGTCATGAGATACCTGTTTGCATTTCTGAATCAGTAAGTCCCATCACAACTAATTCCACTTTTTTGACTCTTAAATAAAGTAGATCTAATTACTTTTGTCTCTCCAGTCTTTCTCAGTACAGTGATGAGAACATGATGGACCCCTACAACCTGGCGATCTGCTTTGGTCCGACACTGATGCCAATACCAGATGACCAGGACCCCGTGTCTTGCCAGGCGCATGTTAACGAGGTCATTAAGACCATTATCATCCACAATGAGGCCATCTTCCCGACCCAGCGTGAGTTGGACGGACCTGTATATGAAAAGTGCATGGCTGGTGGGGAGGAGTACTGGTAAGTGCAAGACGTCCACGATGTGTTAATGTGTAGTTTATGGAGAGGCTGTGGCTCATGCTATAAATTAATTCACAGGAAACAATCTGCTCAAAATTCATCCAAGTCGCTGGTTTTACACAAACTTGATATTGCCAGGACAGCACACACAAACAAAAACAGATTTCGCAAAATTAACAACACATTTGATTTCATTTATTATTTGGATGCTTGCCACTTCTGAAACTAACATTTTGTGAGAAACACTAAAATCCTACTGAGTCAGAAATCGTATTTGTTTCATGGACTGAAGGACTGTCCGTCTGTTCTTTTGCGCCTCTGACTGTTGGACTCTCTCCCTCTGTGCAGTGAAAGCCCCCACAGTGAGCCAGGAGCTCTTGACGAGGTTGACAATGGTACTGGACCCAACACTAGCGATGAAGGTGAGTCACCAAACACAAACTGCAGCTGCACCCGTAAGAGCTTAAAATCAGAGGTCTCAAATTGGATTTTTATACAAATCTTTGTATTCTTTGTGTTGCAGAGTTGGAGCAGATCGAGGCCATCGCAAAGTTTGACTACGTGGGCCGAAGTCCTCGAGAGCTTTCTTTCAAGAAGGGAGCGTCTTTGTTACTCTACCTGCGAGCATCTGAGGACTGGTGGGAGGGTCGACATAACGGTGTGGATGGGCTGATTCCTCATCAGTATATTGTGGTACAGGACATGTGAGTAAGACACATTTTTGAAGCACACAAAAAGATAACCACAATAAGATTTTTGGTTTATCAAAAAGACATTATTTTAGTACAAAACTGCATAAGAAAAGTGATCCAGTTAAGGAGGTAGTACCTTAGTTCGGCTTCAGGAGAACATCTGCTTTGGGCTTGGTCATTATTTATGTTCCTCCATTTTCCCAGAATGCATGTTTCTATTCTTACCGCCTTCATGAGCTGTGTTGTGTTTTCAAAGTGCTTGGCCTTATAAAACCTTAGTAAGGATCAGTGTGAATAAAATGCTCCTGTTTTCCTGCCAGTTTTTTGTAAAAATGGCTATCATTTGGCAATTGGCTGTAAATTAGTAAGGAAGGAACATTTTTTTGTACTGGACAAGCAGTCGGGTAATGTCTCACCCTTTAATTTCCACTCCAGTCTGATAACCTCTCCTGCAGCACAGGGCAGGTCACAAAATTAACACCAAATTAAAAAGAAGAATGATGTATGTGCTACCAGCAGTGGCTTCCAGGGTCTGCTAAGTGATTAATTTTGTCTGGAAAAGTAATGAGGCTCACTGTGCTGATGACATTTTTTGATTTTTGTGTTGTTTATGTGGCAAAAATGTAATTGGTAAAGATTCCTATCGTGCGGTTCGAGAGATCAAACTTTTACAAAGTTCGATTTCTTAAAATAAAAGCCAATATTAACATTTCCTGAGGACAAAATGGAGATGAGTCCCTTCTGTCTGTCTCTGTAGGGATGATGCATTCTCAGATAGCCTTCAGAGGAGCGACAGTGGAGCCAGCAGTGGACCACACCACGACGAAAGATCCTCATCCAGAAATGAACGTCAGTCTCCTTGTGAACACACCCCTGAGCACCGCTTTGGAGCAGCATTGGGAAGGTGAGAACACACACAATGCATACAGTGTAGACAGTACATGGTGTATGGTGTCATGATAAATTATGGCTTATGGACAAAATCTTGGGTTTGGAATTACAGTTCAACTGTTCAAGTCAAGACATTGAAGCTGATGAAGTGTGATTTTTCTTAGGGTGAGAGTGCGATCAGATGGAGCAGCAGTTCCACGCCACAGGAACGGCGCTGATAGTCACAGCCCCAACAGACTTCCAGATCAGCCCCCGAGGGTGATGCCTCGGCCCTGCAGCCCACACAAAATAGCAGTTACCCGGGGCCCAGCAGAAAGTCCAGAGAAGCGGCGTCTCACTACTTTTGGCAGCGCCGGCTGCATCAACCACCCAGACAGAAAGGCCTTTATCGACAGCCACTCTCAACGATCTTCACCCAGCACCGCTCGGCACGCAAGTTTAGGAGATCACAAAACCCTCGAGGCTGAAGCACTCGCTGAGGTAAGAGTGAGTGTAGGAATAGACTTTGAAATAAATATAGTGGGAGCTCTGTTGACTCAGACACTGCATGGTTAGTGGAGTTAAAGGCATAGGTTTGTTCAGAGGTCTGATGTTCCTGACCAAAAACAATCATGGGAGCAAGTACATGGATGCTTTCCAATTTAGTCTAAATGTATTGAAATTGTATGTAAACTACTGTATTATTAATACACCAACCCTACTTAAAACAATACGTTTTTGTTGACAGACTTTATACTTAGATCAATATATCAAGTTCATCTATACTGTAGTTATTAGCCTGTTTTGGTTTTATTCCTAGTGTCACAGTTTGGTCAGAATCAGGGAACAATACTACTTGCTTATGTTTAGGAAATGATGGTTTGAGTTAAAATAGATGTTTAACCACGTGTTTGAAAGGATAACGTCTCCCATGTGCATGTTTTTCTGGACTTCTTCCATCGTCGCAAAGCTATGACATTATGAAAACATGCCTTTATTGATCCCCCATTAGAGAAATTCAATTGACACAGCAGCACAAGGGAACAGTGTGTAAACAGTAACCAAAAGTTGCAGAAGTAGAATAGAAGTGCCATGTACACAAGAGGGAATGTGTGTGCATATTAATCAAACTGACATCATTTCCCTTCTGCTCATGTTTGTCAGGATATAGAGAAAACCATGAATACAGCTCTCCATGAGTTGCGCGAGCTGGAGCGACAGAATGTAGCCAAACACGCGCCCGATGTTGTTTTGGACACTCTGGAGCCCCTCAAACACAGCGGTGGAGCCCAGGATCCGCCTGGCAGCCCTCTCCACACCATGGTGATCAGGGATCCAGATGCAGCCCAGCGACGTACCAGCAGCAGCTCCACCTCTGAGACCATGACCACTTTTAAACCTGCTCTGTCGGTCCGTAGACCGAATGCACCTCTAAGGCCCCCACCTGTCAGACCCGTCCGGCCTGCTCCAGTGATCGGACAGGGCCACGGACCACACCGCTCCAGCAGCTCTAGTTCCTCTGGTCTTGGCAGCCCAGGAATCACACCCACTGACAGGGTCTTTCCCAAACCTCCTTCCCCATCACCATCCACCTCCTCCTCATCCTCAGACAAACAAGGTAACATGTAGCTCCAGTCAGTCACTAGGCAAGCGGTTGAAAGACATTGTGGATACCGAGTGATTGTGATTACATCAGTCTATGGTGAATATTTACCACTAATCATGTATAGTGTAGGACAGCTACTGCTGGTTTCTGACAACTGTGTGCCCACATTGACTTGCTGGTGGACAGGTTAATGTACTGTATTACAATATTACACAGAAATAGGATTTAAATTTATGAGAATGATTTTATACCATGCTGAATAGCCATGCTGGATTAAAAAAAAAGAAGGGATGCACTGGAAAATACTTCTGTTTACTGAAAACTCTGACAATAAAGCATCTCATGTTATTAGTTTAGAGAAATGCTATGAGCTTGGACTTTGTATCTGGTTTCATTCTGCATTATGAAGGAACACTTAAGGGAATACTATAATTCACCACTAATTATCTAGACATCCAGTCTCTGCTGGTGGTCTATATAGTCTATAAAAGCCAAAACTCTTTGGCAACCATTTATATTGACAGAAGTTTTATTAGAGAGCCTTTCCCAAAGTGCCAGCATATACGAGCGAGCGTAAGGACTGTGTCTGAAATTACTCACCATTTGTCTGTTTAGGAGCTGTCCGCCATTTATACGAGTGTCTGAATTCTGAGTGGGAAATATACAGTTGTGTTACTCCCTCAAAAACTGAAGTGAAAAAGTGGTTTGCATGGCGTGTAAACTATTTTGCACAAACAATCCCATGATGCCGAGCATCACGTTTTATAGATGGCAGAAAATTACAGTTGTGTGACAACCCAATTGTCACAATAAATGTTGGCATTGTACGTTTCTGCAAACCACCGATACGTTGCAACTTTGTTTCTTTATGTTAAGTTTTACATTTTACGTCATGCTTATGGTCGAGTTAGGTTTAGGCACAAAAATCACTTGGTTAGGGTCAGGCCACATTCATGGCTGGAGATGTCAAGAGGTCTCCTTAATAGGCCTCGGCTGAAGTCTATCATGATAGTGTGTTGTTGAAAAGCAGTGTTAAAGGCTCGGCTGCCTTCTCGCATGACTTGGCCATCTCATGATATTTAAGTCGGGTCATATACATGTAATGTGAACGTTATATGACACATATTTCAGAAATGTCAATATGGTACGGAGTCCATGACACGTACAAATATGAATATCATTTTTTTGCAGAAACATTAAGATATTTTATCCTAGCCACTGGGCTGTGTGTGACCCAAAACCTGTTGGTGATGACGTAAAATGATGCTGATTCATTAGTACTGGCAATAATAATCAGTCTACCCCTACTGGAAATCTCAATTTATTGTTCACTATAGATTCAACTATTTTTATGTCTATAATTTGGGGAGATGCAAGTTTGTGAACCAGGCAGTGATTTCAGACGCAGCCCTTGGCTGAGTGGTAAAACCAGGCTAGTCGCATTAAGTTGCAGTTCTTCTAGTGGCCACTAGATGATGGTTCGAAGGAAATTACATACGAAGTAGAACCACTATTTTGAGAAGTTATTATTATCGTAGACAGCAGTGCTTTCTACACCCCCATATTGGTAAAAATGTTCAATTAATTCTTTGTTCATAAGAAGAAGAGTAAGAAGTTCGAAAGCTCCCGGTAAATTTCACAGCAGTATAGTGTTTTTGTTTCGGTGGGATTGGTCAGCAACAAATACTCCTGGCAGCTCTGTCATCACAACATCTGGCAGTGGTGGCCTCACTGGCTAATAGGTAGCAGTGCAGCAACACAATCAGAAACAACCTGAGACTGTGCCCCTCTTTGTTGCATCTCCTCAGCAGATGACCAGAACTGTTACAAACGCACTGTGACTCCATCTGATAAAGTCAAAGCGTTTGCTGCCTGTCAGTACTGGCAAGCTGTTCCAAAATGTACTTCTCAAGCTTCATAACAGGAGACAAGAACATGAAACTTATCTCAGCCATAACTATATTTTTCCTTCTTTCATTAATCTCAGAATGGGTCAGTGGAGGGCAGAAGTAGATCAGGCGACAGTTAACACAGAGAACAGTGAAAAATATTGTAAACATTATAGACATGCCACCCCTATAACTAATACAAGCAAAGCAGTAAAATGCTCTTATAATATAGTCATCTCTATATAAAAAAAGATTAGCTGTGTTACCTCAATAAACAAGTAAAATGTTCTCCTACAAGTGACTAATGCACTTAAGAACACTACAGGGAACTGAGCAGCATTTGTAGGTTCTGTGTTTTCATTTTGACGAAGTCGTACTAGAAACATGATATAGCACATCAGTATCATTGAAGCTTACATAATGTCTAGATTGCACACGGTCAGTTCAGGCTGTGTGGGTGTTTAGATGAACTCTTTTACTGTTGGTGGTTTTTGTCGTTTGTCTTATAAGGATGATCAATATATCTTTAAAGTGTAATGGGTACATTGGATTGAATATATACATACTGTTAAAGGATACTTGTATAAATAACATTGTATGATAGGAACAGGATATATTATCATGTCTAGTCTGTAGATTTTTGTAACTCTTATCCTTGCACAAACATTAACAAAACAATAAATGAATGAAACCTCACAGAAATGCCTCATTTTTATTGTCTTGTGATAAAATTGTGATTGCAGATGACTGAGGATGAAGTTGTTCGTGCACCATTTTTATTGTAAATGCATGCAACACCGTTTCAGAGAATCGTGGCGCTGCATTTTTATTCCTTAGCAAGCTTTAATGTGTTTGTTACGGTGTATAAGTGTGTTGAACATGTGCATGAAAATAACTGTTCACCAAGCACAGATCACTCAGATTGGTGTTGCAGTGCCACCTGCTGGTGAGCATAGATGTCATGCTCATCCTGTTAAAATCAGATGACTGTGAAAAATCAAGGATTTAACAACATAAAATGCACCACGGGAGGCCGGAGCAGTTGTCAGATACGCTTAGAAGTGTCTGGATCTTTCATGTGGTTTCAGAGCTCCCACGAGAAATTTTACTATTTGGTGTTTTAATGATGGTGTTGCCTTGTAACATGACCACAACCTCCCACTGAATTAAAGGGTAACTCCACCAATTTTACACACTGAAATGTGTTTACAGGTCATGGGTGGTAGTACTGCGTATGTGTAAAAAGTAGTATAAAGCCTTTTGTGGCTCCAGAGGAAGCTGCATGCAATCTGATAAATTGCTTCCTGTGATGTCACTCAGTGGCTGAGTTGCACTGTGGGTTATGTAGGTGCCAGAAAAACAGTCCTCTGATCTAGCACTGCACTCCACTGTTGGAATAATTATGTACAGTTTAAAAACAAATGATCAAAATCGATACAGCAGAACCAGAGATATCGCCTCCTTTATTCCACGCATACTTCCTTTTCAAAACCTGGTGCCTACATTACCCAAAATGCAACTTAGGCACTGAGTGACATAATATTATGTTACTTTCTACTTTTTAGGTTATTCTGCAGGTTAAAATTTTACACATGAAAATATGGGCAACAAAACTGTCTTAATTGTATAAATATACCAATTCACTTCAACTACCACCTTAAAATGTTGCCTCACATTAATGCATTGCATGGGTAACATTATCCCTACAATATAATAAATATTCTGAAAATCTGAAAGAGGCTGCTGCATAATGAGTGCTTTTACTTTTTTTTGGACAATAATGCACCATTACTTCGGTAAAGATGTTTATTGCTGTACCTAAAACTGCAATAGAATATTTCTAGACTTTTACTGAGATGCACACTATGAGTCATCTGCTGCTAGAGGTCTCTCAATCAAAACAATGCACAACAAAGTAGTTTGATGTTGTGAAGTAGTGTGGGATCATGGGAGTTCATTGTTCTTCATTGTAAAGTACCCAACGTCGAGATGCCTATAAAAATCTACCTGACGTGACTCAGGCAGAAATGTTTATGTATTAAAGAACATAACTCAACAAAATATATTCCATATCTGTAGTTGTTTTTAGACATTTTAAGTTGGAAATGTTAGATATAATATCTTGAGGTAAATTATTTCACTTCATCCATCACTGTATTGTTTGCATTTCCTACACACTCATCAAAACATTCAGTTACAGCTTGTGTCCTGTGGATGGAGACATTATCACACTGGAGTGCAAAGTGAGAAACGCTTTATGAAGTGATGACGGTGACTGAAAACGTCTTTCTATATACTGATCAAAGTCATTCTGGTTGGCAGTTTTATCTCTTCTTTTTCCAGCACTCAGAGCCAGGTTTAATTCATTTAGCCTAGGTGTGTTTAGTGAGATTAAAGTGGGAATATAATCAGATTATGTCCTTGCTTGGGGCCTGAATGGCTGCCAAGAGGGAGCTGACCACCCGTGGACTAACACCCAGCTTTTCACACTGTGTTTTCCTGGTTCAAAAGGCCTTTTCATTCATGCTGTGATATGATCAGTAAGGCCACCGGAGTTGCAGGGAGCACAAGGTTGGGGATTGTGATGTCAGTGCTCTCCCAACAATACATCACCTCGATCCCAGGGTATTACACACATCAGTAGATTATTGTTTGTTTTGGCATCTTTTGCCTCGATGTTACAGTCCCTGTTCTATAAAGCAGTGTGGAGTAATGATCCTCTGTTAAGCATAAATGTGTCAACATAGTTTTTATTCATTAGATTTTACTTTCCTACTTTATTTATGCTTCTGGCATAGTAAGAACTACTCAAGAATCCCAAAATGTGATACATCATGTATCCTCTGCAAAATAACTGGTAACTATAATTATCAAATAAATGTAATAGAGTAAAAAGTACAATATTTGCCTCCAAAATGAAATGGAGTGGAAGTATTAAGTACATAGTATAGTGAGTATACATGTATACATAATACAATATTTAACCTTTTTTCTCTTCATTGTTTTGGGGTGTTCAGTTTGCATACATAGGCTTTTTTTGGGGTAATGCAAGCCCAAATAAAACAAAACAATGATCTAAGGGATGATATAAACCCTTCTTTGCCAAGAGCCTCCCAAATCATATAGAAGTAGAGTTGTATGATCTATTGTGAATATAAAAAACACTGATAATAGCTGCTTTAAGGACCTCTCATCAAAAGGGTCTGGGTTGTGAGCGATCCAATTCATGAATGAATAAGGGAAAACCCTGACTAGACATAGGCTTGAAGAAGTAAAATGATAAAATATTCAAATAGGAGGTGGATAGATCAGAGAAAGGTCCTAACCCTAAGTTTTTTATGACTCCCTGCTTCAATAATCATCTCACAACCCCTCAGATTCATGTTGTGACATTCTTCTGTCCAGGTAATGACAAGTAATGAGATTGAATTTGTCCTTAGTACAAGATAAAGAAAAACAATTCCCTTATATGTAGCTGTGTAATTTGTAAACACTGCAAATGCAGACTCATTTACACTCATTTCCTCAAGTTATAACAAATCTGTTTGTGGTTTCATCAGGTCTGTTTACGTTTTTAATCAGAGACAGGCGTGTTTGTTGTATCATTTGTTTGACATGTAGCTGCAGATTTTAGTTGCTGCCCGCCTGATCTATTGACTTGTGCTAGATTGACCAATTAAACTGACAGAGCCTATCGTCGTCATTGGTGATAAGATCCTTATCCAAAGTCAAACAGCAAAGATTTAAGACTGTACAGTGCATTGAACCGGTTCACAGTTCCACATTATAATAAGTGGTAGAGCTCAGTGTTCAATAACAAGTTTCCAATATAAAACAACAGGATCAGGGAAATGTTTTTACTAATCTTGTACAGTAATATTATGACCGTGAGGGTATTATATTTTTTTTCTGTCATATTAACACATTTCTGTAAGATAATGAACCAGTCCATCTTGAATTTCTTCTTAAAGTCCACTTTGGTTCACTGGCTGGTGCAAAGAAATACCCCAGAGTCATCTCAGTGTCATAAATGTGATTAACTCCATGTGTCTGTTTGATCAGTGCATTTGTAACAAGTTCAACCTGACAGGAAAGTACTTGAACAGACTTGGAGACTCTTTCACATTTCCACATCCCATCTTCCACACCATTAGGTTTACTTAAAGCTTATAGTTTCAAGTGAACTAATCGCTGACCACAGACCAACCATGTAATGTGACTCTGACGACAAATCATTCATTAAGCATACATGAGTCATTTCCTACATGCTCACTGCTCCACGTCATGTACCTTACAAATATCCAAACTGACAAAATGTGCAGAAGTGTGTTTTCCACTGTCTCAACTACAGGAGTAAAGAAACAACAGATCCAGCAGATTGTAATTACAGATTGTATTGTTACATACTAGTGTGCAGCTGCTGTCAAATATGTGTAAATAGTTTTACAATAAACAGTCTGTTTCTTCTCCTTGTTTATTTTCCACACTGACTGCAAAAAATAGGGAATTTGGCTAACTTTGTCCATTTTTTTATAAAATTGTTCATGCTTCAGATAAAGTGTTATGATTTACCCCGATGACCTTTTTCATTTCCAACAAGTAACAGACAGTATGTATTGCCAATTTTCCCTGTTTATATCCTCTGTATGGAAGCCCTG
The DNA here is from genome assembly GCF_040436345.1 of Pagrus major. Classification (NCBI taxonomy): domain Eukaryota; kingdom Metazoa; phylum Chordata; class Actinopteri; order Spariformes; family Sparidae; genus Pagrus; species Pagrus major. The sequence continues at coordinate 17,475,093 of NC_133220.1, read as the reverse complement.
AGGGGCCAGTGAGGAGAAAAAAAATGTCTTCTTCATGTGTAAGACCAAATGAAAAAAAAAAGCTTTGGCAGAAGAAAAAAAAAAAAAATTCCATTCAGTTTCAAACATGAAAAAGACATTTTTCTCCTGAAAATGTTCTTTCACTCGGTTTCACACATGAAAATAAATAACGAACTTTGAAGGCAGACTTTGAGGCAAAACCTTTTTGTCACCAGTTCTCAAGTCATAAACACCAGAGAAAACAATTTCGTCACTTGCCCTTCAGGGTTTCCGTACCCCTGTGAACATTACAACTTGTGTTTTTTTTTCTTGGAAAGTTGCAAAAAGCTGAATCTGGATTAGAAAGACCTGGAATTGTAGTGCTGACTTTATATATACTGTATATATTATATCCAGAGTATATTCAGTTACATTCCCTTGTCAAGGCTACATTTTATACTGAATGGGTGGTCAGAATGACAGAATAATGCCGTAACATTTTCATGGTCAGGAAGCCAGCAGCCTTCTTGTTACATTGTCTTTGTGCTCTTCAGTTACACTCCCTGCAGGAACATAACTCAATGTTTCCTTTCATCTATTGTCCTTAACTGGCTGACTGGGTCAGCCTTAACACAAAGCTGCTGTTGGTATACTGAAAGTCTTTACTGGTTGTTTAACTTTGATTCAATTGGGCATATAAGCTAAAAAAACCCACTTTACTTTAGTACAACGATGGGTTGGAAAATGTCAAAAGGACAAAGATGATTTAATTTTAGACAAACTACTTTAAAGGACATTACAGCCAGAGAGAAACAAGATGTAATGTGAAAGAAAAAAATCCAGCCGAGTCACAAGCACAATGACAAACAAAAGTCCCATGAAAACAATGTCGGCCATACCAGTGCATGCTGAATGATTAGGAGGCAGATGTGTTATACTGAAGCATTAGTTTCACCTGAATCTCATCACATTTAGTTGTACTGAATAGGCTGTATGTAAGACCCACAGTCACAAAACTACAACATCACTTTTTAGCTATCCAAAAAAACAATCTGTCAATGTGTTTTGCGTGTGTGTGTGTGTAAAGACCACGGTTACATAGTCAATGGGTGCTATTGTTTATCCATTGTTCTTGGATAGTGAATGTGTTTATGTGTCCGACCACTGTGCCATGAACTCATACAACCTGTGAACTCTCCTTCAAGCTCATCTCCTTGTTTTACGATATTTAAGATATTTTTTGTGACAGGACGTCTACTCTAGCAAGCCTTAAAAGTGTTTTTTAAGAGAGCCAGCTTTTCTCCACTGTGTGCCAGCAAGGCTATCTGCCTCCTCACTCAACCGTTCTTTTCGTCTTGGAAAGAAAGACCATTTTTTAATGTTAGGCCTTAATGTCAATTGTATGAGTGTGAAATACAAATCCTTAAACCAAAACACAGGCAGGTATGGGTTAGCAGCACCTCAGCAGCTACTTAACCGTTATTTCACTTTGTGTTTCCAATTTACCAGTTTATCTCCCACCACAGTCTTTTAACCTAATTGGTTGAAGCTTATGTGGCAAATGTTAGATGAGCGGTTTCCTGGTTTCATAACACCACCTCGGATAAGTTTTAATTGGTGCTTTGACTTCAAATTAGCAGTAGCAGAAGGGTACATATTGTGAAAGCAACATCGTCTGCTCAGACTAATGAGAGGAGAATACACACTGTCTTCTGACCATTAAGACTTGTGCAAACAGCTCGAGGGACAGAAGCACTTCAATTTTACTGGTCAAAGGTGAATGGGAGAGGGCAGCCCAGGGTCAATGGTGGTAAAATCATGTCCTCTTTGAAACTAATTGAATGAAATGAAGAGGAACATTGGCTGGACAACTGGGAGCTCAGAAGAGCCAAGGCACAAAAAATCAATTTCTTTTCTTGAGCACGATTACTGAACTAATAATATGTGATAACATCTTTGCAGAGCATATAACTCAAGGTGTCATGTTTTGAGTTGCTGTAGCATGCTCATGTATGAAAGTTAGACATTAAATGTGAGTGGAATGAATCCTATAATGCAGCCTCCGGTTCCTCTTGCCCCTGCTGTGCGAGAGGTGCAAACATCCAGGTGTCTGTTTCCAATCAGAGGGACATGGAGGGCTGACTCACCCTCCTCCCATCTGCTCCCTGGCTCTGCTTGATATTACCGGCAACAACTGGAAGGTGCTGAGGTAACCGTCAGGAGATGTCGGGGTCTGATCAGCTAAATCTCTCAGTAGACAGGAATTTTGGCCCGAGAGGAAGAAGGAGAGAAAACAGTCAGATAATAACAATGACTGGAGGCGGACGTCAAAGTGCCAAAACACTCCTGGCAGGTCCCAGAGATTAATATCTCATTCAGTGAGTCTCAGCATCCATCACTGGTGGAACTAATGCGCTTACGAAAAAATGCAGGTTATCTGTGTGCTGCAGGTGAGAGGGATAGATTTGGATAAAAAAGACAATTTTCCTCTCAAAGTCAAATTAAAGCTTTTCAAGTCATTTTAACTGAAGACTGCCTTGTGGTTGAGAAACTGATTTCACACATCACAGCAGGTAATTTCTATAGAGGATATGGTTCATTGATAGTTGGCAGTGCGTAAATGCATTAAAGTTGCACTAAAATGAACCTGCAATAATAGATTTAGATTGTTTGGCCACTTGGGGCAATAGAAAGAAGTTGCGAAAACAATACTGACATATCACCTTTTAAGTTGATATGGTGAACGTGTGAACAAAAAGTTTCTTGTGTACACTTCCAACAGTTCTGGAGCAATATTATCATTCATTTGGACATGAGCTTCTGTCACCTGGCAGAGTTGCAGTCTAATATTCACTCTTTTATTAGCTCTATTTTCGGTCTCTTACTGTAATTTATTTGGCTCCTTAGCTGCTAAATGCTCCACTATGTTCACCAGCTGGTCTCTAATGGTGTCTTTTTGCAGTCTGAAGCTGAGCATATAGGATACGTTGGGTTTTTAGGGCTTTTTCACAGCTGCGTGTTGTGTCTAAGGGCGCACTCAAACTTGACACACCTGCTCCGTACCATGCCGAAGCACGATTTTCCCTCTTCCCCAGTCCCCCCGCTGGCCTGCACTCACATTGCTCTGGCCCAAACCAGGCCTGAGCGCGGTTACATCTTGTACATACAACCGTACCGTGCTGAAGCACACCTCTTCCAACCATGCCAGGGCCAAGAAAGTGTACTGTGCTTGAGCACGGTACGGAGCGCTCACACTAGTCAAACAAACTGAACTTTGGGGATCAACATGTGCTTGGGCATGGTACTGATTGCCTAGTGTGAGTGCGCCCTAAAAACAACGCTATGAGAGCAGCAACAGTTACCCAAAAAGATAAAGTTGCAGTCCCGGCAGCTAAACTCAATATAAAGCTCTGTGTAGTCAAGGGAAGCTGCAGATTCATCATTCACATTGTTTGTAATATGTGATATTTTGTCATTAAAATAATGCTTCAACAATGAATCAAAAGACTACATGGAATCAAAAAAGGTGTCAGAGAATTGACACCTGACTCTGCAGTTCCCCTTAGCTCTTTGGAGCATTTTAGTACCTTTTAGCTCTTTGTTTTTGCTTCATGGTCTTGCAACTTTAATGTTTTGGTTCACTCTCAACACTCTCGTCAGGTTGTTTTCAGCCACAACAGGCTGTTTTAAATTGAAATGCTCTGAACCAGCACCAAACAGCAGGCAGACAAAAGTAAGCAGCTAGAGGGTGAACATATTGGAGTCTTCAATAAAGACTTCATTAGACAGAGGTTTCAGAGTAAAAGGTTTCAGAATTACCCATAAATGTATTGCATTTTTGTTATTTATTAACTTAAGTGATTTAAGTAGTGAGTTTAGCTGTAAAAGAAAAAGTGAAAATTTGGAAGTTGATGATTGAAATTAAACCCAAGTTCTCTTCAGAATTTTTGGGATAATTAACAGTCAAAAAAAGGTTTGAGATTGTTGAGATATGCTTGTTGTTACATTTTGTATCTGTTAGATCAAGACCATCCAACATCAGTACAGGTTGCAACATGTTACATAACTTAAGTGGTTTTTCACAAGTTGAATCATATCTTATTTATTTCTTAATACATTAATTTGTCTGAAATGCCATATTTTAGACTGGGCTATACTTATTTATTTTTCACTCAGTTTACATTTTTGATAATGGACCTTGAATTGGTGAATCTCTATTATGGATATTTCCTCCACCATTGTTAAAGGTGATGTAAAGGTCAAGTGTCTCTTAAATGAGTTAAGGTGATACTTCCTTTCTGACACACTGTTAGAATCTGACATGCGGTCAAGGGCAGGAATCAGTTTCCATTTCAACGCGCATATCTTCACTGTTAGCATAGACTGTGATTTGACACATTTTGAAACTGGGCTTAGCTCACTGCATGAGAACTCACTCACGTCCATCTGGTAAACATATAAGTGGAATTTCTGTCTGTCAAGTTTAATGTCCAGTGGGTCTATTATGTAAATGGCCAGGAGCAGCACAGATTGAGATTTGATACGGATGGATCTTTTGTAAATCTCATGAATAGCTTGAAGCCTTGTTGCTACATTACACTGCTGAGAACTCCCCAGTATCGATTTCATGGATATCATCTTTCTCTGTTCAATATGAGATACAGATGTAGGATCTCTTTCCCACATTTGAGACGCAATGTTAAACATGAAATACTGCCGCAGAGACTTGTTTGTTTGCTTAGCCTCTGCTCTTCCTGTCGACAAGAAGTGGACAGCCACAGTGGACAGTGGCATCAAGCTGCAAGAGTCTCATGGGTAAAAAATGCTCTGAGGGATGAAGGACTAAATGTGTTTGGACATCCACACACGCTACTCCTGTGCAATATGCATTCCTGACTTTTCCTTGAGATACTCAAGAAAAATAACATAATAAAACATTTTTCTTTTGATTTCTCAGACAATCAGATTTTGTTTCCTGATGCTTAAAGGTCCAGTCTGTAGGATTTAGGGGGATCTATTGGGAGAAATGGAATATAATATTCACAGTAATGTATTGCTCTTTCAAAATTATGTTTTCATTCATGTAAAATCACCTGAAAATTGAAGTTGTCATGTTTTTGTGACCTTATGAGCCCTTTTTATCTACAGAGGGGTCCTCCTCCATGGAGTCCACCATGTTGCACCGGCAAGTTTCTACCTACAATAGCCTTGAAGGGACAAACCAAACGGCAGCTCTACAGAGGGTCCTTTGTGTTTTTTGCGTCTTTTTGCGTAGCCTGTCCTCATCAGAAAAACCATCTTACGTGTCAAAAATGCAAACAGCTTATCATGACCCATACTTACATTTGTTGTAAAGTAATAATTACAGCTGCAAAGGAGGGAGTGAGAAGAAGAAGTATAAAGAGTGAAAAGTCGGTATAGGGAGCAGGTTGGGGATGGACGGTTGGGTTAATGTTGAAACAAAGTGTCTGGCTAGTTCAGCAAACAATACAAATACTGCTAGGCTAAAAATTTAATAGAAATTCTCTTTTTCCTAAATGTCCACTAGATCCATTTCTTATAACACATTGAGTCCAAAACACAGTATTCGATTCAGATTCGTTTTCATGCTTTTATCTGTTAAAAGACTCCTCTCACGTCACAGCAGACACCATTATCCCTCTACACCAGAGATGGTAGCTGTTTGATTGACAGCTCACTTGAGTAGATATGACATTATATGCCTGCCCTAACTTACACTTACACTTACACGCCAGCTTAGGGATGATTAATGTATCCTGTAGCCAATGAGATTTAAAATCCACGAATATAGTTAGCTTACTAAATCCCACACACTGGACAAACTGGAAGAGTTTTAATAACTAACCTTCTAAATAACTGGATTCCTACTGTGAGAAATTTGAAGTACACACAATTTGTCTTTTTAGCTGCATTTGCAGATATCTGTTGTGCCTTGAGAATTAATCCTCTGCTGCACTATACTATACTAGAGCTGTTTGGCAAATTTTTATCATACTTAAACACTAAAGATGATGGTAAACATTACCTACTAAAACCTATCTTGGCATTGTCATTGTGAGCACGTTAGCATCCTGACATTCACATTTAGTTCAAAGTCACACAGAGCGGCTGGCATGACTCTTAGACTCCTCATAGTTGTGAGAAACGCAGTCATGAAATGAATGAAAATGATCAGACTGAAGGATTTTTATGTCCTTGTATAGGAGAGGTTTACAGTCCATAAGACTTCATAAATCCTTTTCAAATCCATTTGAATAAACTTAAAAAGGCACCGTACAGTGTTCAAGACAGACAGACAGACAGACAGATCTCTGACCTGGCTGTGTATGTTCGACCTTCCCATGGTTTAATGCCATCCTTGAAGTATAAAAAGCAGGTCTAAGTCCTCTTTCATGTCCATATTTCCACAGCTGCATTAAAGCAAGTGCTCAAGCAAACTTCTCTTCTTGGTGCATACATAAATGACTTCTGAAAACCTGTATAAAGCCATTGAGATGTTTTCTTTAGGCTTTGGTGCCGAATAAAGATCATGTCAGACCCTATTCAGCTGCTGCAAAGGAATGTAGTGTACAGTAAGAAGAACCACAACCCACTTGACGGGGGATCAGGAATAATGAGGATCTGAAGCATCAAATTACAGCTAAATAACATACAATGGTAATCCTTGCAAACAGTTTGTCCTCCCAAGCATGTAAATATTTAGAATCTGTCACCAGAACTGCTTCTCCGTGCACATCCAAGAAAATGTAAACTTGTTCAGTAGAAACAGCGGATGCAGCTACAAACACTTTCCAGATTTGCTCCAGAAATGTTATGAAGACGTAATTTGTCTCATCTTGCATAACAACCGAAGCTCCCACCATGTTGTTTTGGAGAAGTGACACAGTGAGTCAACTTCAACACGATGATGACTTGTACATCTACGTATTTGACGATTGGGAGATGCACAAACTGTCTCACCACAAGTAACTTTGTCCATTCAAGTATTATTGTGAGAACAGACCTTTTCTCCTTCATGTGGTGCCATTTATTTGTGAAGAAACGATTATTTTTCCATTTTTACTTAGAAAAATGCCACATTTTCTAAATAATATTAATGTACATGTTTACAGTATATGCTAAATATCCATATTCTAAAACAAATGTACTGAGGAGTGGGACTCCCTTCAGAGAAGAGCACATTAAATTTGCCATATTTATCTGTACTTGTTGACTACAGTGTGGTCGTGATAGAACGAAGACCTTTGGGGTAATGTTCGGTGTCCAGATTTGTTTGCTCACATCTAAAGAGGCAGAAATGGAAAAGCTGTTTAATTTGTTTACTTATTGAAATGACCACCAGTCTGCAGGGATCTGTTGGGAAGAGACTTAGTGAAATGCATGACACGGGAACTAAAAATACATATTGTTTTCTTTATGGGTGGAAGGATTGCATGTTAGCTGTTATGTAAATCAAAGAAGGCTTTTGCTTTGAGGTGTCTGATTGAACGGTTTGTTCATGCAAACAATACGGGTAAAGTGCTATATATAGGAAATGTTTATGTTCTGAATAGCGTGAAGAATTGGAAACAATCAGAACAAAGTTCAGCGAGATTAAATCTCTCTCAGAGACCACCTCAAAGCACCGACACAGTTTGAGGTTTGTTTGGCATACCGCTGAAAATATTCAGAAAACAAGTTTCACTTTCTGGCCTCCTGGTGAGAATTCAGGCATCTTTTGCACTTTTTTCACAGATTTAGTAATAGTGCAGTCTTGACATACCTGGAATGATTATATTTCAGTCTCTCGCACATTTAAAAGGAATGAAAAATCTCCTTCTGCAGTGTCCGTATAGCTCAATCCTTCCTCTCCGTCAATGACTAAATTAAAGTCCACATCCTTTGCCATATGTTTTCCATAAAAATTATCTATTGCACAAATCAAGTTAGGATTTGCTTGAGGTCTCTAAAACTTCCCCTTGTAAATGTAGAGTTGTAAATAAACTCTAAGCCCTCTCCCCAAGCCTGGCAGCTATTAATGGTCTACTCACTTGAGATGTAGTATTGGGAGCGCTCTGTCTGAGTCAATGATATGCTTTGGTTCACTTTTCCAGGCCTGACAATATTTTCTTTACTTCTGCAAATATTTTCGGAAACTAATTTGTCTGGATGCCACAGGTGGAAACGGCCAATCATTCCATATCTAAAGAAAACATCCGACTTTGATAGACTTTTGTGGGAAAGAGAAATACAAATGCAGATCAGCTGTCAACCACCTTTCACCATTTTCAAGCTGATAAGTGTGTTATTTATTAGTATACTGTACATGATGACATATGAGATGGCATGGGCTCGGTAAAAAAATGTCTGTGCACCCATGTCCGTTTGTTGGTTGGTTGGTTGGTTTGTCAGACGAATTACACAAAATCTACTAAACAGATTTCCATGAAACTTGGATAGGGGATGGGTCTCAGCCCAGAATAGAACCCATTAACTTCTGGGTCTGGATAAATGGACCAATCCAGGAATTATCAGACGGCATAAATCCTACTTGTACGATTCATGGTGGTAATTGTAGTTTAACAATCCGAGTGTGTAATCAAATAGGAAGCAAAACCAAAATATATTTGGATATCTCACGAAATCCAACATGTTTGTAGCAATTGTATTGAAATTAATCAAAAAGGTCACTTGAGGATGATTAAAATAAATTACGCTCTTCCCAGTCTGTACTCACAGAGTAATATCCTCTGTGTTTGTTGCTATCTTACTTTATTTTATAAACATAACAACAGCCAGTGACTGACTCTCATTTCCTCCACTGATGTAGAGATAAGTTACAGGCATAAAATCAAAACAAGAGTTGATGAGAAAAACTTTAATTAAATCATGTTTGTTCAGAACAGCTTTTGCATCTCTCATTCCAGTTTTGCCGAACGAAAATGAAAGCAAATCTTTCATACCTGCCTTTAAGCTGGCAAAGAATGATACACAAACATGCCTGTTTTTGGTATAAATTGAATTTGATGTATTTCCATCTGCTGTTATTATGTTTATTGTATCATTATCACTGTACCTGGTCTTCAGCAGCCTATGGGACGGTAAATCTAGTTGCTACAGCGTATGATTTGTGGTCAATTAAACTGGGCCGTATCAGAGCACACAAAGATAACCCAGGAAGAGGCCGTCTGGCTTGAGATGCAAGGTTATGTTAGGCTCTAACTCTTTTTATAACTTAATTGCAATTTTTTTATTTATTTTTTTTTAAGGTCAGGAACAGAAGATAAGAAGATACCCACTCTTGTGTTTGCACACCAAATATGAAGTTGATGGTTAGCTTAGCGTAATGACTGGATACAGGCAGAAAGCTAATGTCTGGCTCCGTCTCAAGGTAACACAAAAACATTGTGATATTACTGGAACTAACAAGCTGGAACATACACACCTACACATGGATCTTCTCATCCAACTCTTGGCAGAGCAAATACACATACTTCCCAAAATGCCAAGCCATTCCTTTGATGCATCAAAAATATATACATTTTGGACTTGTTGCATCTCTACACATTTCTCATTGCTTGAATAGAGACAGAGGATAAGAATGATAAGAAACAGCCTCACTGAAGGACAGGGTATAAATGGAAAGGGTAATGTGCACCATATGTACCAGGCCTTGAGATTTCACTGAAGATTAACCACTTAGTCCTAAAACTTGAGCTGTAAATTGAATTTTTCTGTTAAAATCTAATCAACCCAGCATGTGAAACAGGGTCCAACAGATCCCTCAGGATTTTATTTTTAGCACATATTCTGATACAAATCTTCTCACTGATGTAGAAAACAGATTAGATCTTGGTATTGAATCAAAATATTGCTACTGTCTTACTGTCTTTCTGTGGCTGATTCATGAAAATATTGACATTGGATTTCTGTGCGTCTGCAATACAGTTTAAAACAATCATCAATAAAGCGAACGCAATGACTAACTTAACTTTGAAGTTTAGTGAAACTTTTACAGTTTCAAGCATGCAATTCATCTAAGTCTATAAGACAAACTCATGCTTCAACTTTAATTCAAATACAACTTTATTTAAATGTCCATATAAGATCTCATCTCACATTTTCAAAAGTCACATGGACTATTCCTATTTAGAGTGCAGTACCATGTCTTTAAATAGTTCACTCAAGAAAGTGTTGGAACAGGCAGATACATGATATGAAATGCTGTCGTGTAGAAAACATATTTTTGTAAGTTAAAAGCTGGAAACTTTAAGGGGAAAACCAGGGTTCAAACAGTTCAAAAACATTAGCTTATCAGCCTAAAACACTACATGTGCTGTCATCACATTATATGACATAAAACATATAACTTATTTTACAGTGTTCTCACATATTCTTGGTCTGGGTCAACCAACACGCACTCTTTCCATTTTGGTTATAGCCTGACTCTGAGGAAAACATCTCAGAATATCCAAGGACAAGGTGACGCCCATTAAGCTTTGACAAGCACTGATAAAAAGAGAGAAAAACAAACATTTTATTTCCACTGCAGCTGGGTTATCAGCTGCACTGGAAATAGTTAGAAACTGGGCCAGCTGTACAATTAACAGTATCATAATATGTAGTCTGAAATAAGACAATTCAAAATGTTTTTAAATGAAAAGGAAAGTAACTGGGTAGTTAGCTTTGCTCTGGAGGGGAAATAGAACAGAACATGAATCTGCATGATGTCAAATAATCCAAGTAATGAGCACGCAGGAGCACCTCCTATTATGTATTATAGCGTTTGTGTTCTCTTCAAGGACGAGCATGAAGGATTTTGTGGCATCTTGTCTTGTGGTCACAAGTTGCAACCAACTGAACACATCTGGCCAGTGAGCCAGTGTTTGGTTTGTCTGTTTGGGGCAACATGGTGGACTCCATGGAAGAGGACCTTCTCCCGCTGTAGATGTAAATGACTCATTATAAGGCAACAAAAACACAAATGAAAATATAAGTATGAATACAGTATTTCATTTCTGACAATAGATCCCCACTAAATCCTAGACAGTGGACCTTTAAGTAAAGCAGTTAATCACACTGAGGTGTTAGCGAATGGAGAATGCGCTTTGACTACACCACTCTTGGACTGGTTGTAGTTAGACGAAGCACTTCAAAGACAGGAAAAGAGGAAGAAATAACAATTTTCCATTGTTTAATGTCTTTGATCAGATTTTTTCAACAAATGGCCAAACAATCTTTCACAGACTGAGCTTTCTGACCAACTGCCTCAGATTCCTGGTCTCAGATCTCTGTTGCAAAAGGAAAATCCACGTCTTCTTCAGCACTCATTGCCTGTGGATTTCATTAAGAATTCAAATGTAGTCTCCATCTTGTTTTCATTTTACACGCTGCTCATCTGTAAGCACAATATCTCTTTTGACTGGTACAACACACAGATATGACTCAAACCAGCGGAGCAGCCAAAAAATGTCTCAGTTATACACGGCACAGTGTGGTGAAGTATACCACCGCTTAACTATATAAATCAGCTTTGAATTATTCCATATTTAAACGCACTCAGTGTGAAGCCAGAAGCCAGAGGTTTTGTTGTCCTACAGCCGATCTTTCTCTCTTTTTTTATAAATAAAAGAAAACAAGTCAAGTGTTAATCAATCAAATCAAATTAGCCTTGGTTCATTTTTCCTTTTCCTTGCTCTCACAGTTCAGTTAACTGTTAATTTCTGTATAAAAGCAATACATACAAGGACAACAGGAACTACTATACCATACTCAGACGAAAGAAGAAGAAAACCTGGGATCGATACAAATTCATTCTTCAACAGACAGAACAGACTTCATCATAAGTCATACTGCTCATTTATGGGAAAAACACATACACATTAACATAAAAACACAAAGTAAACATGTATTAAAATATCTCTAATTCTTCCACATCTTTTACAATAATAAGCATTATTTCACTGGAAACTGTCTCTTTGTTTCTTTGTTAGCAAAAAAGTCTCCCAAAACTCAAAAATAGCACAAAACATTTCAGTTCAACCTGATTCAGTTTTATTTGGAGATTTATTACATTACAGGTTCAGTCTTGCAGTTCATGGTATTGGCAGCCCAAGGCCATGCTCCATGCGATGTAAAACCCTTCCCCAGATTGGTCGTATCATAAGACGTTCCCTCATCTCAAGGAGGGGGGAGCACCTCCAACACATCTTATCCTGGCTCAACCCCATCTGGTTAAATTTTATGGGTGTAAGTCCAACTTTTTAGAGGATACCTTACCCTTTTCTCTTCTCTTATACTGATCTCATTGTTTTATATAATATACAACCACATCTCTATGTCGTTATTTATAGATTTTTGACATACAATCGTTAAAAAGTGTAGGCACTTCTCGTTGACAGGCTATCTCTACTGCTAATTAAAGGCAGACACCGTGGAAAGTTTTCAGTGTCAGTGTGGTGGCTGCCCACTGCTCCCAAAATGTGTCAAATGCTGAGGAGGAATTTTCCCATGAGTACAACTAAAGTATTAACTTTGGACAGAAGTAGAACTTCCTCAGCTGTGACATGAGTGTAAGTAAGTATAAGTTAGTTTAAGTGTGCTTTTTTTAAATATAACTCCTCAAAGATCAAGGTCACAAAGTGCTGCAGAAAGTAAAATTATACATATATATATCCATATATATATACATTATACAGATAATACAACATAAGCAACAACAGATCTTAACAACATACCAAATGTCCAGTTCTTCATCTGTTTTTCGATCATTTGTAGACGGTCCAGAGATGACTTGCTGGGGCAGGCAAAAAGGAAATTGCAGTAGTTTTGTTGGGATGATATACAAGCGTGAACAATTCTCTCTAGCTCAGGTTGTGATACAACAGAACTGAGTCTGGCAATGTTTCTTTAATGGAAAAACATGCAGGTATCAATGATTTGATATGCTGGTCAAAAACAGCGTGAGTAGAAGCCAAACTGTAATAAAAACAGTTACTGAATTTCTATGCTAAATTGCAGGACTTTGAGGATAATAATTTAAATCTGTATAAAGTCCCTGGCTGGCTGTGTCCACTTTACATCCTGTCTAAGTACTGTATGATATGATACTAATTAATCCAGAGGCCATGTGTCAGCAGACAGATTGCTGTTAATTGAAAAACTTAACCTGGCTGACTCTGTTGAGAGAAATACTGTTTGTCAATTTTTTGTTCCAAGCACACTGTTTGCTTATCGAGTGCTGTACCTTGGGGAGGGAAACACATGGAAACATCACATTTTTTAACAAAGCTGTCATATTTGACTGTCTCTTAAAGCAACATTATGTAGAAATTGGCATTTTGTGCAGTTTGGTGCCCCCCACAGTTTCTGAGTGCAACATCACTGTTGTAAATACAAATCCCAGGTCTGTAACAATTTTTCAAATGTAATGTAGGTGCTGACTACAAACAAAACTCATTACATCATAACAATGCTATGTGTTGAAAACTTGTATGTTGAAGTAAACATGTATGTAACACTGTGATCCTACCCTCTCACTGAAGTTACATAGTGCAGAAACAAGTGACAGAGACACCATTCACTCTATTACAAGACACTGTACCATCAACATGATTCTGAAGCTTTTATTTTAAGGTAAAGAAGTTACATCATGTTGCTTTAAGTACGTATTCAGACCAAAAAACAACCCTGCGTTACAACAACAGAGATTGACTAACAGATTACAGATTTTGAAGGCTCATCAGATCACTGTGCAAACACTGCACGAGGATTTATTATATTCAGAGACAGGATTTTGCATATTTATCATGGTCAGAACTATTTTATCTTTGTCCTAAACCAGAAATATGATGTTCATGTTACAAAATTATCCACCCTGAATGCTGTACAAACACATGGAATTGGGCAATGTAGCCCCTTGCTGGATGTCTTCACCTTGCAATGTGACAAAAGTTGAGCTTGTATAACTTATTTGCCAGATGACTCTACTTTACTTTTGCTGAGCCCTCCTGGACTGACACCTCCAATGTCACCTGACTGGCCTCATTCGACAAAAACGGTGGGCCACACAGGTCTAAAGTGAGTCTGAACGTGGCCTAAGAGTGTCTGTACAGGGGGAAGATAGTCATTACTGGAACAGCCTGGGGTGTTCAACTGTCAGATTATATGTTGCCGTAACAACAACTTCATAAAATTATACAATTTGTTAAAATCCGATTAAAACCAAAAATTTAAAATCATGCTGTTTGTGGTTTATTCCAGTCAAGCAGAGGCCAATCCAGTCTCCTTCCAGCTCAGTTTGACAAGGAACAACCTTGAAGTGAATGTACTCAGGGGGAGTAAATCCAATGTCAAGTCAAATTGACCTGCAATAAACAAATGATGATGATTCAGGGATACATCTGCGGTTAAGCTTAGCCGGCACAGGAAAATATAACTTACAATGTTTGCAAATCATCCAAACACTTGAGGGAGATCTTTTGGCTGATGAAGTCAAAGCCCTTTCCACTGAGTTTTACCTGGTAAAAGAATCACTGTGCCTCTAATTTATACCACTGATTTATGAGCTCACACACTCAGCACACATCCACAAAAGGCACATCACCAAAAGGTAGCAAAGCAGATCCTCTGTTTGCATGCATGCCACTGATTTTCCATTAACAGAGCTCAGCTGCAGATGTTACAGATGCTGCGGGTAGTATGCTTTCCTTTACGAATAGCGCCAGGGGCTAGTGGTATACACTGCTGTCTTTAGGATTTCTCTGTGGACTTGGCTTTTATCCCTCTTACTTGAAATTATGTCCACATGCTGGAGCAGTTGTTGAAACTGTTGGCTCTAAAACAATGTGATTACTATTTTCACTTGGAGCCAAAAATCTTTGCACACTTTTCGAAGATCTAATGAGATGAGATGAGATTTATGCGCTCTCAAGTCTTAGAAGTACAGTGTTATGTTTTGCTACACTTTGTTAATCGCTCTGCAAGAAGTTCAAAAAAGACAAAAAACTTCTGGTTCTTTCTTTGGCTCTCAAAAGTTATAGTTTCATAGATTCCACAAAAACACGTAGTGCAAAACAAAATCATCTAAGTTGACTGTGACAGATGATCACAGCACACTTCTCCACAAGCATGGCAGAAATAATGTACAAGAGGAAACAGGGACTTCCTGGAAAAAAGTCCTTTGGTTACAGTACATTAAATCCACTCTGCTAAATGAGACTGAACAACATTGAAAATATGAAACCATTAATGGGCATTTTTTACAGAAAGTATTTTAAAATGCAAAGCAGTAAAAGCACTAGTGTCATAAATTGCAGCAAGTGATTTTCAAACTTTATGTTTTTTTTCCTTTGTGTGTCCCGTTCATCATCACAAAAATAGGGAACAGTAGAAAGCAGCAGACCACATACCTTATCAGAATACATCCAGAAAACGTTAAACTTGTTTGAAAAGTCTTAATCAATGATATTCTGAATTAGACACATTGTTTTTTTCCGGAGCTCATAACTGAAGGTGCTAAGAGGTGAGACATCTTGCTTCTTTCTGATCTCTGATGAGTTGTTCAGTGTCCACTGAACAATGTTTAAGTTCTGCTTGACAGAGACGGATGGGAAGATATTAACAAGCCAACGGAGAGGAAATTAGCCTGTTCACCCGGGTGTTGTGTACACATCAAAGCCGAGCTGGAGGCTTATTTTTATGTATATTTATCTTTATCTATCCACTTTCTACTTTGTCTTTGTGCTGTTGCAACCCTTGAATTTCTTATCTTATCTTATACAACCCTGTCTTTGGTAAGATTTGTGTAAGTGTCCATCAATAGCCATTAAATGTGGCTTTCTTTATTGTAATTTCTATTGTTACTAGCAAACTTCAGCTTTGCAAATGCATGTATAAATATCATGCAGTATGCAAACGACATTTGACTATGAGTTCAGTATTAGTGCCACACAACATTGTTGACTGTCTCCTTCTGTTGTTGTATTAAAAGAATGTGATCTTCTCGGCACAAAGTTTGTCTATGTGTTGTTTCGCTGCTCACAAATGTTCTCCTCCTCTCAGTCTGATAGAGCAGCTGCTGCAGGCATGTTTGCTGCCTCCAGTCGGCATCATTTCAAATGGAAGTCACCATCATTTGCCATCAAAAAACACTTACCATCACCATCATTAAAAAGTGGAATTACATTGTGTTTACCACTTTTCTTGTTTCAGGTGTAGACAAAACAAACAGGCTAGAGACGTTTATTTTTGCCCATGACAAAAAATGTCTTTTTTTTTATCACTCACAGGCCTATTTCTAAATTGTGAAAAACATGCACCAGAGAGCAACTGTAAAACAATCCTTGAACATATCAGACACACAACAGGAACGTTTAAGTGAAAAAAGATTGTCTTTTAGAGACAGCGTTCACTTTGGTTGGCAGTGTTCACACAAACCTTGTGTTAGTCACGCTAACATGATTTAGTTCTGCATGTGATTTCTGACCCCTCCACCACCACCACACACATGCTTCAGGTTAGGAACAGGAGAGTGACTGCTGGTTTATACCTGTGTGAGTGCACTGAAACCACGGGGCAGCTGTACCAACACACGGGTTTGTTATTGTTGTATTGCGGTGAACCTCATTCCCACAGCAGGACTCCTCCACACTTACATCACCAAGTCAAACGACTGTCACAACACGCCAGCTTGATTTGAAAATATACCAATGAACTGATGGTGCATATAGATGCCAAGTGTCCATGAGTCAGTGTCAGACAGAGTTTATATGTGGTCAGGGTTGTAACATAGGATCTGTCTATTTACATACTCAAGACTCTTCATTGTTCAGTGTGAAACAAGATAGTTTTACAGTCTACTTTCCAGTTCATTATGAAAGTGTTTTAGTCCTTTTTTTTTTTTAAGTTACACACACTCACGCTACATAGATTGTAAGCTCTACAGTATGAAGTGAATGTCAGATAACTGACTATACATAGCTTAACATGTAGTCAGAGATTAGATTGTATAAAGACCATTTTTAGTAATGCAGCTCTGGCAAGTTTCAATCCAAAAAATGGGCATGTTTTAGATTTTTGCTATTGTGCAATCGTAAAAAACAACCATATTTCTAAAGATTTTTGTGCCTGCGTTCTGCTTTCTGATGAGGATCTTGAGAAAGGGTTATGGGTCAGATTTATGTGATGTGTTCGGGTTCAGTTACTTCTAAATAATTTGTGTTGCAATTAAGACAGGCAGAGTTAGTCATGGATGTTATAAAACAAAAATCCCCAATGAGTCCGTTGAAGACGTCTTCTTTGTGGGAACTTTATGACCTCTGTATAGGATCGTGCCCACACACAGATCTGTTCTGATTTGAACTCAATCTGTAGATGGGAAAGAAGTTCTGAGTTTAATCTGTCATCTGGTCAATATTTTGGGAAGACCGTTGAGATTATTGTGAAAAGCTGTAGTGTCATATTATGATCGCTGGCTAAAGATTGACATCATATGTGTTTTTTTCCATGAAAGTAGTACAGTGTATTGTGTGTGGCCTTGTTTCTAGTGTTCTAACTATTCCCAGGTTGGTTCTTTGAGATTTGAAAGAATTCCTGCATGACGAAAGCGAGCATATCTATTGCTTTTTGAAAAAGGAATAACTGGAATGTAATATGGGTTCTGATGGGGTTTAAGTAAAGTCAGTCTCATTCATGTTTGGGTCTTAGAGATTCAATATAGGTCGGATTTGGGTCCGTCTCCATCTGTTAGAGACCTTGATGGATGTGTATTTTAGCCCCTGAGGTCTGTGTAAACGACTGTTGCCTCCTCTCTGTCATTTACAAGACACTTTTCAGAAAGAACTCTAACAGCCAATCAACAGAGCCCTCTTCCAATGATTAGAAGTCAGTAATCAAGTTCCCACGACCCCTAAATTACATTTTTAAAACTGTAAGTGCTTGGAAAGTTTTCATTTTAAGATAAGATTAAAATAAAGCAACATTATGTAGAAATTCAGATTCTGTGTGATTTGGCGATTGACTCTCGCTGAGTAACTAGTCTAGGGCTAGTCTCTTTTTTCTTCTTAGCTTCCTCCGTCAACGTCCCTTACGTTACCTTCGCCTCTGTCATGATGTCTATAGAAGCTGCGTAGACCTCCTCGTGGTGGTCCAAAGCTGCTGTGATAGCGGTGTAAACACCAACACTGCCCAGCAGTGTTCAGAGCAGCGTTAGCTGGACGAGAAGAGCTAACTTGTATCTACAATATGCAGCAGTTACAGGTTGTACAGGTTTTAAGCTGTTATTTAAAGGTAAAATGGTTACATATTGTATTTCCACACCGAAAATTGGAAGATTCCTAATCATGTTAGGTTGTGGGTTTGAAACATTTGCATTTTCATACTTTTTATTAAAAAAAAAACAACAAGTACCTTACCAACCAATGACCATCTTAAAACAATCTCATCTTTGTTAAGAAGGGTTGACTTCTAATCTGAAAAGATCTGTAAAGGTTTTTTTTTTTTAAAAAAAGCGTTATGATCTATTTGTCTGCAAACTGCTCTAGATGACAGATCAATTTGTAAGTCCACTTAGAATAGTTATTAAGTCATTACAGAGGAGATTATTAAGGAATAAATCATCCTTAAATAACAGATCGCTTGCTCATGCGTCATCATGTCTGGCAGATCTTCATTATTAGCAGTCACCTGTCTCGTTTAAGATGGACTATCTCCTAAATAAAAAATGAATAGTTTTCATACAAAAATAATTACTGGCCAGATCATTTTGAGGGAGGTTTATTTTTAAGGCGAGACTTTTAATGAATGTTAAACTCCGATGTGAGAGGAGCCAGGAGCTGGAGAGGAGATGGTATAATTGGGAGATTTTCCAAGTATTCCCCAGTCTTCAGCTCTTCTTAATGAAATGTCACATTAAAATGTATCTCATGTGAGTATTTGTTATTGCCTCAAGTTCAAATGTTTTTCAGAAGTTTATGTTGCTGAAACTTCTTTTGCAATGAGTTTAAATAACATGTCATAACTTGTTTGTAGGCGATGGTGTTAAAGCATCTTACAAATTAGCAGTTTCTGCTAAAATATGTACACAACAGAACAGAGTGCCAAAGCTTTGTCAGAGTTCAGTGCAACTTTATGTACCACGCTGTTTTTATGTTATGTGTTGTTCATAAAAGCAAAAATGAATGAGGCCGTGGTGTAAGGTTCATTAAAGCTTTGCACAGTGTCTAACACCTAACGTTGTATTATGTTCACGCAGTTAACTATGACAAATCAGTGACATCATCAGGCGCTTTTGAATGAATGATGAAAACTTTGCACAGACTTTTGGCCGATACACTCACAGCTGGCCTGAGGCGTAAACAGATGAAGTGGCTGCTAGGGGCCTTGCAGTCATTATAGTTTAATCTAATCAACCACATGAATTCAAAAGCAGCCTTTTTTGTAGGTTCTTGGTAGGTTGCGTGAATGTTGATTCTTCATGCATTGTGTGAAGTTGTGTGATGTCAGCGTAGTTTAAATGTCCTGCAGACCTTTTTTTTCTTATTCATCTTCCTACTTTGAGTGGTTGGATCGTGAATGAACTCACAATATTTCGGCCAAAGTTAGAACAGCTTTTGTGATTTCACATGAAAGATTCCTGGATAACACTCTTACCCACAAAAACTCACAAAACTGTGAGTAGTTGCTAAGGAATGAGTGAAGAATGAATAAGGAATGACTTGACAGTTAATGAATCGTTTATGAGTAACTCCTGAATAACCGTGAATCAAGGACTATATAGTAGATAATGATGAGTTACTAGAGAGCACATAAATATTTGTGAATCTAAGTACTGACCACTTTCTTAATTAGTTGCTCCTGATTAACTGTGAACCAGCCACTGAGTGAGTGGCAAACTAGTGACAACTCTTATTAATAACTTCATCATAAGTTATTCTTTTTGTGCGCCTAACAAGTAGACTCATTAATTACTGATTACTTAATCTTTAGTTACTCTTTTTGTGTATATCATTATCATAAAGTAATGAGGGACTACTTAGTAACTACTCAGTATTATGTTTCTCTTTACTTCAAGGTGCACAAAAAGAGTATGATTAAGTAATTAGTAATTATTGAGTTGTTACTAGAAAGACAGTAGTCAGTATGTTGATTCACAGATATTTATGAACTAATCAATACCTAATGATTCATTAATATAGTTTCTCCCAGTCTGTTCTCTAGTAACTCATCATGATCTACTATATAGTCCTCGATTCACAGTTATTCAGGAATTACTCATTAACGGATCATTAATTATCAAGTAGTTCCTGATTCATTCCTCATTTGTTTCTTAGTAACTACTCACAATTTTGTGTACCTTATTGTAATGTGTTACCGATTTCGGTAAAGTGTTTTTGTCTGAGCTCTGTCAGGAAAATATAACACACACATGCGCAAATCAAGACGCTTTGTATCAAAAAGGGATGACACTTGTTGGGTTGCTTATTCATGTCTTAAGGTCGCTGTCAATCAAATCTGATCAAACCGCAACTTCGGTCTTGATGAGCTTTTGTGTGTAAACTCTAAGTCAAAAATACCTGAGGATGTTATTTCCAAACTTTAACTTTTTGATTATATTCATTGTTATAAACAAAAAACTATTTTCAAACATGTTTATAGGGACTTCACCCATTAGGACAACACCTCGGGTGATACTGAATGTTTTCAATCCAACCTCCACATCTTGTTTTTATTGAGTGGTGGATGCTTTATTGACCAGAAATGTGTATTTTATCATCCCGAACTTTCACAAAGTTCACACCCTCTTATATTGATTCAGGGAAATGCGTTCTGTAATACCGAAAAAGGGGCCCTTCATTCTGCTCTTCTGCTTTTTTACTTTTGAAAAAGATCCATGGATCAGAAAAAAAAAATAAATTAAATAAAGTCTCACCTAATCTAAGTCATTGTTTCACTTTTGGTTTCTTGTTAAATCTTTTGTCCCACACTTCCTGAGTTTGCACCATATTGTCCTCCAATTTCAGGTAATATATTGAAAAAAACAGTTAAATCATCACATGCCACTTAATTGAAAAAGATAGTAATTCCCTGGATTTGCATACAAAACACTTTTTTGTGCTTAGCCAATCAAAACTAATTTAATTAGGCATTCAAGGTCTTTCACTTGAGGGTGAGCGCTGATTAAGCAAAGCAAAACTATTTAAATTAATTCTAGTTTCATTTGAGAAGCAGCACTGAAGATACAACCTACAGCATGCTTGAAGGAACATGTGGTATGAGTTACAAGGTGTTAATGCGTACGGTTATCTCATCTAACCCACAGATGGATGCCTGATGCCAACAACCACTTCAAAGCATCAGTGCATCAGCGTATCAGCGTGTAATGCACTCAATTATCCACATCAAGACGTTTTAAATGTCTCCTTCGGCCTCTTTCTAGTTATTTATGATCTAGTTTAAAAGAATGATTTTCTGAAGATGAACAAAACAAACTCTTCTTCGTTTGCAGCACTTTATTTTGTAGTGTTTGAGTGTTTGCCATCCGTGCAGTAGGTCACTGCTGTTGTGTGAAGAAACACAGACTTGTATTCTGGGAATAAAAAGAGACTCATTTATCCCTCAACATATCTGGTCAGATTGTATCTAGCACGCATGCAACAAGACATCTGCATGTGTCCAAGTGAGTGTGTCAGATGAAAGGAACAAAGGTGTTAACAACCTACATGTGACTGCACAAGTTCATGTTGAGGTTGGGAACAATAAAATGCTTTTTCCCATAGTTAAAGCGACCTGCCTCTATGTGGCTGAACAAAAATCTGAAATACAAACATTATATAAAATGAAGAAAAAATTGAGAGATATTAATAGTTTATTTACTGTATGTAACCTGGGTATGTTAGTTTCTGAAATATGTGCAGATAAAAAAAAACATTTGTTTTTTGGCATGGTGAGGGTGTTGTGCAAATGGAATTACACAACAACAAGTTTTTAGTCAAGAACAAGATGACCTTTAAACAAAAAGACTGCCTCCATTTTGACTGCTGCATTCAAGTAAAAGAGCCTTCTGAATGATGGTTGTGTTTGAATTATCTTTTGTTTCAGTGTCTGAAAAGGGGAGATCATTTTGATTTAGTGTCCGGTTTACTGAAGCTGAATTTTGCCTGAGGGAGAAAGTTATGTTTTGACAGCTGACTGATTTTGTTTAGACACTAAATATGGCACAAATATTGCAATCACCCACATCAGTTTGATGACTCACAGCAGTGTAACACTTGAATTAAGCTTTTTGACTTCACCTGTAATCATCCTTGATTGGTCCTGACTGTGCATGAAGAACTGGTTTACAGTACAGCATCACAGTCTTGGATGTAATTGCATTTAACCAAAGCACACTGTTCCAGCACCAGATAGCATCTTTTTCCATATTTGGTGGCTTTCTTTGGAAAACAAGTGACCCTTTTTAGAACAGAGTGGAATTTTGCTCTTTTTGAGTCAAACAAGGGATCACTTCTAATAATGTAGATGCTAAAAGCATCGCCCAGATGTTGTTTGATTTTACAGAGAACAAAGCACTGTCAAAGAGAGGACCAAATCTCAATGTTCAGGGACAGGGAGAGAGAGAAAGAGTTATAACGCACAGTCTGCTCATACTCAACTCAGACAGTTTCCTTCAGAGGAAAATAACATGAGGGGCGGGGGTTACTGAGATTGTTAGATACAGAGCTTCAGCAAAGCAGACATCAATCTGGACGCAGCCAGGGATGCGGGCTGCTGTGCTCAGAGGTCCAGAGATAACTTCTCAGAGGATCGTTTTAAAGGTAACAAAATCGCTTGATGTGGTTGTGTGCTCATTTAAAAGTTTGGATGGTCCAAAGGCTTGAGATGTGTGTATAGTTAATCAGAATTTTCAATAAAAGAGTTGCATTTTGTTTCTCTGCAGACATGAGCGCTTCTTTTGGATTACGCACTGATTTAACTTGTGGGCAACTCAAAAAAACAACTTTAATGGAGTGAGCTGGAGGTAAATCTGGCAGGGAAACAACACTTCCAAACAGCTGAAAGCGGCCCTGACTCTGTTTTGTGATGTGACCGCTTTCTGCGCCGAAGTGGCGCTTTTACGCACGATGGAGGACCTTTTACGCGAGCAGAATAGTTGGGCGCAAAACGTTTCATGCAGCAACTTAAGCCGCGGAAATGAGAGTCATTTAGGAAACACGACAGTAAATCCTCTGAAGCGAAACGAAGAAGTGGCCAAAGTGGAAGTTGCCGTCCTGGTGCTGGTGCTCCTGCTCGCTCTGACCGGCAACCTGTGCGTCCTGTGGGCTATCCACGCCAACAAGCACAGTCAGTCTCGGATGTATTTCTTCATGAAGCACCTGAGCATCGCGGACCTCGTCGTTGCAGTGTTTCAGGTCTTACCGCAGCTCATCTGGGATATCACATTTCGCTTCTATGGGCCGGATTTGCTGTGCAGGCTGGTGAAATACCTCCAGGTCGTGGGCATGTTCGCATCCACCTACATGCTCGTCCTTATGTCCATCGACAGGTGCTTAGCGATCTGCCAGCCTCTCCGCTCCGTGCACAAGAGGAAGGATCGCTTGTGCGTGATCGCCTCCTGGATGCTCAGCCTGATATTCAGCTCTCCTCAAGCCTACATATTTTCTTTGAAGGAGGTGGGGGACGGTGTGTATGACTGCTGGGGGGACTTTGTGCAGCCGTGGGGAGCCAAAGCATACATCACATGGATGAGCCTCAGCATTTACATCTTTCCAGTGGCGATTTTAAGCATCTGCTATGGCTTGATATGTTTCAAAATATGGCAGAATTTCAATTTAAAAACCAGAAGGGAGCACATCCTGGCTCTGACTACAAGGCCCTCTAAAGGCGCCCTTCCCCTCACTCGTGTGAGCAGCGTGAGGCTCATTTCAAAAGCGAAGATCCGCACAGTGAAAATGACATTTGTGGTGGTGGTCGCCTACATAATGTGCTGGACTCCCTTCTTCTTTGTCCAGATGTGGTCTGCATGGGATCCTGCAGCACCAAGAGAAGGTAAATTAATGTCACCTCTTTTAAAGTGTTCAGTGACACAGTAGAGCATCATCTTCGCCTAAGATTTATAATTCTGAATTTAAACCCTGTGATGTAAAAAGTCATGTTTTTCAGCACCAAGTGTGTCATTCTTCCACCTCACAGAATACGTCTGGGAATGCATGAGCAACCCACTGCACTTCCAAGGCAACACAATGGCGTTTAACTTCAGACTTCCCCTGGGAACACACATGAATGGGAGTGTCACTTACTTTGGTTATCAGTTCAGGGAAAAGCCAGTGGGAGAGTAAATGCACCAGGACATCAAAGAGTTCCTATATCTGCTCCCAGTGGTGGTTTATATAATTTAACTGATTGTTCAGATTTACCCTTCATATCTCCTCATTAAAGAGGACAAGAGCAAGGGAGAGGAAATCTAGAGGTTCAGATATAGGACAGACTCAGCCGAGCTAATCATCATTCTGTTTTGGTCTTCTTCCAAGCTGCTTCGCATAAAACTAGGAAAATAAACACATTAAAGCCAAGAATGCATGCAGTATACAGATAAGAGATCTGAAAGTGCATGTTGCATCAGGGGCCCTCAGGTTGTTTGGATGGATGGACTCCATTTAGCATTTTAAACATTTGTGACCTTGTGCAATAATTTATTTGATTTTCATAATGAACTAGAAATACTAAACTATGGAAGAGTGAATGTAGCTGTCCTGTGAAAACCACCTGTCTCCAAAATGTCAACTTTGTTTTCAAGCTGAGAAAGATGACAAGCAGCCCTGTTTTTAGCTTTTTGTAGCTACCTTTTGTGGAGAGTCCAAATGTTTTCTTACATGTAGGAATTAGAAGAACCTTCTCAATGGATAGAAGAATAAAAAAATCTTTCACTGTATCTGAAAAGATGGAAAGAATCATGCATATATTTTGTTACAGTATAGCATTAAGAGATTACTCTATTACTGACAGTTACTGAACAAATGCTCACTAAATGTAAAATAAGTTCAAATGTAACACTGTGCCATAAAGACTTGAATTATAGACTTAAGTAATGCTAATAACTAATGTATGACTCATGATAATAAATGCAGGATTGATCATGAATTTCTGTTGCTCAGCATTTACAAACAACCAAGTCACTATGACTTTGTCTGAGTAGTAGTAAGAATGTTAATTCACTGTTGCTTTATACATTAATTTATATGTGGCTAAATTAGCTGAATAACCTTTAATTCAGACCTGTCACTTCTCAGTCTCAGCTATGATGCTGTTTTTTTCTTTTTCTTTTTTAAATAAAACTGGGCGTCAGATTCAAACTTTTACTGTGCTAAATCAATATGCCAAACTAGCCGATGGCCATAAATTATGCAAATGTGAGACTCTGTGACGTAGTGTGATGTCACAAAGTCACAAAATTAAAGGTGGGACGTTGACCTTTTTAACTTTCAAGATCTTTTATATTTGCGAGAACATATATAAAATACTGAAGGAAAGGAAGAACAAAAGAATATAAATAAATACAGTTAGACTTAAAAAATAAAATAAATAAATACAGTTATATACAGTTATATAAATACATTTATGTTACTGAATTCCAGCTAACTTGATGCATATTGATAAATGCATTAAGCCACTGTGGAAGAACATTCCTTAACTGATGGAGTAAAAACAAAATAACTTGATAATTTGTTAGTGCTGAGCAACATTCACTTCATGACACACCCTGCATTACTTCATACATTAAATCTTCATGAGTTATGCAGTAGTTAAGCATTACTTAAATATACGTATGATTTGAACCCTAATCAATAATTGTTACCAGTCAATTATAATAACAGCTAACTGTGGTAAGCAAGAAGTACAATTATATGGTTTACATGTGTGCGTGTAAGAAAGAAGAGGAGAAGAAAGATCAATTTAAAATATATTAATGTGTTTTCAGGATTTAGAGCAGTTCCATGAAAGGTCGACTGGTAGATTGAAAATATAAATCAGCTGTTCTTGATAAAAAAGAAAAGTTTTCAAAGAGAATATTCTGTCCAAACCCAGGCGTAAAAGCAAAAATGATTTCAATTTCTCTGACTTTCTTCTCATCGGTTCCTCTTTATTTGATACTCTTGAAACACTCAGGTTAAGACTCCACTTAGGTGAGTTTCTTATTGCCAGCTCAAACAGCTCAGTCAAAAATGTGAAAATGAACCCTCTCTTCCAGGGCCTGAACTTCAGGCATTTCATCCCATTTCACAGTCTGCAGTGGATCCACTGATAGTGAGGCAGAAGCTGCCTTTGTGCAATGCTTGTTTAACTTTTTATCCTCAGAATTATCTTTGATAGAGCGATGTGACGGCAGTATCATCACAGTCCTTCCTTTGATTTCAACCTCAGTCTCTTTCCATTCTTCCAAATTCAATCTCAGAAGAGTTGTACATCATGATATGAGAGAAAAGCGGCCAAGGTGAATGTTTTTCTTTTATTTCTGGCGGCACAAGAAAGTGCTGAATGTTCTGTAAGTCAAGGTTTGAAAAGAAGAAACATTTGAATGCTGTCATTTCGTGGTATTTCTCCTTAGGAGAACTGAACTCGCCATGGCACCGAACAATCTCAGAGCTCTGGACTGGGTGTTCAACTTATCTGTTGGATCATAATTTTGACGGGCCATTTGGTTGACACCTCTCACAATAAAAAGAGTCAGAGCACCGTGAACGGAACAGGTCAGCATTTCACTTGAGGAGAGAAGAAGACAACGCGCACTAAATCATTCTCACCCCATTAAGGATGAGGAAAAAAACTTGGCAGTCGTCCACTTTCCACCATTTAAATGGCGTACTTCTTCAATCTGCTGTGTGCCTCTAACAATTGGAAATTTAATCAAATGAATGAAGGAGAAAATAACGTATATTTTCCCCTCCAGGACAGCCTCGTCTAATCGAAGCCATTTGTCATGTTTGTGTAAAGCAGCTTAAAATCCTATTTATTTGGCATCCATCAACCTTTTTCCAGTTATAACCTCAAATGTTTTTTATGGTTGTCTGCAATGCTTCAGCATGTCAGTTCATATATTTCTCTGTAAATAATGAGTAATACTAAGTGTTGTACGACCTGAAACTATGATGAAAAGTCAATCCGTCCTCTTCAGGGGACTATGAATGTCTGTTGAGATATTTAAAGGAAAAGTCCATCAATTTTTCACATCAAAGTGTGTTTACAGGTCTCGGGGAGTATATGTGAAAAAGTAGTATAAAGTCTTTTGTGGCTCCAGAGGAAGCTGTATGTAATGTTATAAATTGTCTCCAGTGATGTCATGCAGTGCCTAAGCTGCATTGTGGGTAATGTAGGTGCCAGGTTTTGGAAAGGAAGAAGAATGTCCTTCCGCTGCATTCGTTTTTGATTATTTGTTTTTATACCGTGCATAATGACTCAAACAGTTATAGCGGGTAATGCTAGACCAGTGGACAGCGTTTTCTAAAACCAGGTGCCTACATTACCCGCAATGCAACTTAGCCACTGAGTGACATCACTGGAGGCAATTTTTCGGATCATATTTATTCCCCTGGAGCCACAAAAGGCTTTATACTACTTTTTTTCCACATATGCAGTAGTACTCCCCAAAAAACACTTGGTGGAGTCAACCTTTAAGTCTGGAAAAAATGGTCCAAACAACAGACCAACCAGCCAAGGGACAAACTGAACTGGCTGTCTCTACAGCCATGATGTTAATTATGGCTAAAAACACATACAAGTGCTGCTCAAAAGATCAAACAAAGCACAAACACACTCTGGAGTCGGGACTTTAGCCCACAACCAGGTGATCACATCTTACTGGAATGGAGAAAAACTTGATCCTTTTGAAAGATCCACCCATCCATTCCTTTTCTAAACCGCTTATCCTATTCATGGAGGCAGGGGGCTGGAGCCTGTCCCAGCATGCACTGGGGAAGAAACAGGGTACAACCTGGACAGGTTGTGGGTCATAGACAAGTTTCTTTCAAGGATAAGGCTGGCAATATTTTGTAGTTTTGTGTCTTGTCAACAACTCCCATGAAGTAGTCCACATCTTATTGTTTTATGACTTCCTCACCCTGCCTGTGGCAGGCAGCCCCAAACCCTCTGGTTCCTACTGAAGATGGAAATCTTTTAAAAAATGACTCAGAAATACATAGTTTCATTTTCTGGAAAAGGATTTAGCTAATGTTACTCAAACAGGAGACTTGTGACAGATATGTGAGACGGCTGCCAAGTGGGAGACCACTGTTAGAGACCGCTTCACCATGTTTCAACCAACAAAACCAGGTATTTTTAACGAAACACTGAGACATTTTCCAAACTGTGTTTGTGGTGACAAAACGGAATATTTTTAAGGAGGCGTCACAGCATTTTTTTGCAGTGTTTGTGGTGACAAAACCAAGAACTGTAAGCCAAAACATGATCTTTTCCTGACCCTAAGTGTTTTTGTGCCTTAACCAAACCAGACCCTCATCACAGCATTGTTACAACATAGAAACGTACAATAACAACAATTATTCTGGCCATTGGGTTGTGGGATTTACTCAAAATAAACTCCAATGGCAACGTGTATAGCAATAAAGAAACATGTCACCCAGTGTAACATGGTCATTGATGTGTTTTTAATCATTTTTAACAACAATGGAGCTCTATGTCACAGAGGAATAAAAAATATCAGACTGGCGACACAGAAAATGCTTGAAGAATCAATTCATTGTCAATTTTGATCTGTTCGCGTGATTCGTAGACAATAATAACAATGTAGAAACCGACAGTCTTACTCGGAATAAAACTGTTCTTCTCTGTGTCTCGCCACAGACATGGCCTTCATCATCGCCATGTTGCTGGCCAGCCTCAACAGCTGCTGTAACCCCTGGATCTACATGTTCTTTGCCGGTCACCTGTTCCAGGACCTGAAGCGTTGCTTCTTCTGCTGCTGTAGACAGTACCTGACGGCCTCCACCTGCAGCTGCGATCGACAATGCAGGCACAAGAGCGGCTCCGCCACTTACGTCATCAAGAACGAGAGCAGCCAGAGGAGCCTCACACACACATCCAGCACGGGGGGACTTGGACACTGAAGAGCCAACTGAAAGACATCCAGGCTTCCTGTAGTCGAGTAACCTGGCAACCCCCCACTTTTTCAGGCATTTAATGATCTGCAGCGGCGGCCCATTGCAACATGTTTTAAATTGAGCTAAATAGACAATGTAAACCTCCTGTCCAGAAAATGCCCTGCATCCTGTGATAACAAAGACCAGAACAAAATGTCTCTATCGTAATGGATGTGTGCCCTCGGCTTTCCTTCCTCTGCACCAGAATCCTGCACATGAAATATTTCTCGTATAATGTAGGCTTCAGCAGTTCCAGATTTACCCCCCTTCTTCCTGTATAAGCAGCCATGAAGATTTTTGTGAAGAGTTGTTTGTATGCTTCCCTGCTTCAGCCTTGAATCTTTAAGTCTGCAACAGTTGTTGTCCTGACCTTCAAATAAATGTAATCGTCACAATAATTATATTAATGTTGCAGAAGGAGATTCCTTCCACGAAGCAAAGTATTTTAAGAAAGAGTTTGTCAGATTACAAAAATGTCTTTGTTCTGTGCAAATGAGCTCTAATCCAGTTATTGTAATGATTGTTTGCTTGTTAAAGCAACAATTGTTTGTGCAAAAGTATTTTATATAAGTTATATTATTATATTTTATGGTCGGTTAAATCACAATGTTGGTATGCATGAATGATATTTAAGGTTATTAAGATAATATCCACCCTCAAGGTTTGGTTTATTTCAAACATCTTCATTGAAATTCATCAACAAAGCAAAACCCATAAGGAATGCATTTTACCATAAGGAGGCTGTTTTCCATGTTTTCAGCAGGCTTTCGTGTGCTACACATCAAACAGTGTTTGTCCTTCATGATGTATTATGAAATTCACTTTGTAAATATTTTCCACTGCTACTCGTTTGTGTTAACATGTCATGTTTTTATCAACTCCATCTCCTGTTTTCTCGGTTGAAGGTGCTTATAAGGCAGTCTGGTTTCAGGCACGCTGAAGCACATTTCATCTAGAATAATGGTTCCCCCTTGTGGCCACCTCGATATCCTAAAAAATGAGTCTGCTCTGTCTCTTTTTCTGTACTATTTGAGACAATATGCCAAATACTACGAAGAATTTCAGTGTCCGGATCAGATAATGTGCATTCTTGCCTCTTTAGGTCTGTGTTTAAATGTCTGTCACTTCTCTATATAACCTGGCAGGTTTTCAAGCAAAACATATGGCTCAGATAACATCCATAGGGAGCGGTTCAAGGTGAAAGAGGGTAGTGCACATTAATATGCAGTTTCAATAAGTGTCATCAAAGTCTGATATTTGGCACAACCACTCAGTTTACTCAGGTTTAAATGTTTTTGTCATGGTATTTGGGAGACAGTATTTTTGTTTTAGTACAATTTTAGATGCAGCGCCTCTATTCACCTTCTGTCTGAATGTTCTGTTTAAGTGCCTGTCTCTTTAAGACCCCCACTCCCCAAAAGCCCAGTCTGCTCTGATTGGTCAGCTCTCACAGGCCTGAACAGGCACTACCCACCACACTTCCACATCAGCTCTGCCGATATTTTTGCAACCACGCTCGTGTTGGAGGCGTGGCTGAGGGTGGTGACTGTATAGTTGTGACATCACAACCTTACAGAAGTCCTGACGGCTCGTTTGAAGGAACGGTCTCTGAAAACGTCTTGTGTGCATTTCTCGGTGGATTGAGCATTTTGAAACTTCCACAGTAATAATATAGCACTTAGGCTTGCTTTATAATCAAAGAAGACAGGGAAGTGTCACTTTCTACATTATGGGACCTTTAAAATTTCTCTGACATCAACACAGAATAAAAAGAGAGAAATTTGTGTTTAGACAATTTTCAGATTTTGTTGTATAAGTTATAAGTAAAAAGAAATGCGTCACTGTAGACACTAAATTAGCACAAAATTAAGACAAACAAACAAAAATAATGTTTGTTTCTGATTCAGGGATCTTCTGAAAGTCAGTGAAATGTCCAGATTAGTCTCTATACGCAGCAGTACTGCTCTTACGCCTCCTTACGTACCATCCCTTTCACACTGCCGTATATCTTCCCCACCACCCTGAGGACTGGGCGAACGACGGTCTTTGTGACCTGCAAGAGGGGTCGACACAGACAGTGGAAAACAAACATACAGCTCTTAATGCTGGGCACAACAACCCAGATCTGCCAGAATGACAGACAAGCAAACACCAAGCCCCAGAGCAGCGACAAAGGGAGGCCGAAGATGGCAGTCAGGCCGCGATAACACCAGAACTTTGACACTGTGAAGGTATTGAAGCTGAATTTCCACACCCGATCCACACTGTGTACGCCCGCAGGCTCTGCGATCACGTCTTCAAAGTCGACCTAGAGCACACAGAAAAGGTTCACTGATTGATAGCATTTGGTTATCAAGGTTTAAAGGGTCAGTTCACACAAATCACAAATAAACCTACTGTCCCACTTACTCCAGGCAGAATCCAGCCATGCATACAAATACATATATCTCACCCTGAGGCCCCAAGTACATAAAATTATATTCATATAATAATGAAGACTGTGGATGATCCCAAGTAAGACATTGTTTCTGGAAACAGATGTTTATACTGGGTTGTATAAATTAATGTTTGTAATGATTATTTTAAACCCTCTTCAAATAAAAGATTAAGGAACAAGCTGTAGAGTTGTCTACCTTCACCAAAACAATCCAAAGGCATAAATATCATGACGGTTACAGTAAGAGGAAACATGTATTTTAGATTTTTCATTGAACTGTCCTTTTAAAACTTACTGAACTCTCTTAAACTTAAGAGAGCGGTTATTAGAAAGTTTTGAATCATCCACCAAGATTTTTCTATAAAAGCGAAAAATTAAGCTCTATAAATAAAAATCCATCCATCTACCATCAGCAAGTAAAAACAGATTATTTGCACCTTGTCCATATCCTCAGTGATTTGCTTGGGGTCCCTGTTGTTGGTGAAGTCAGTCTCCACGGTGGGGCTGTCGCTCCTGATCAGCGGTTCCTCCTCGTTATTTTCAGCCATGGTCCTGCTCTCTGACTGAAGGAGCAGGCTGAAGCTGAGATAATAAAGCAAGAGATGACAGGCATGTGGCTACAGTCAAAGCCACAAAGAAGGAAGCAGGCATTTCACACTGCTAAAACGAAAGTCCCTTACTGCACATTAAATAGTCAGCACATAGATGCATGGTTATGTTATTTCCATCCACATCCCCAAAGTGACAGAAAAAAACATTATCGAATGCTGGGTACACAGCTTGGCAACAACGTTCGCTTTAAAGGTGCAGGATATAAGAATTTGGCCGTCTGTCAAATTCATACTTGAAACAAACAGGGCACTAACTGCTGAACTGCAGCTGCTGTTAGCTATAGCTCAATTAGCCGTGCAGCTAGCAGTCTGGACCGGGAGCTTGAAGCACCGTGGTAGTGTTGTCCACCCTGATCATGAAGGAGCAGCAGCACAGGCAGAAGACCAGGCTGCTGATGGAAGCTCTGAAGAGTGCCAGATATTGTAAAACAATATCATACATAGGAAGTACGGTGTAGGGAAAGTGGTGGTGTTCTGGTGACGGAGCCCTACACTGCACCCTTATCGTGCACACTCGATGACACCAAGATGAAACACTCTTTTCTGTTGTCTGAACACTGTCCCATTAATTTAATGGAGAGAGATTTAATGTGTCACTTCGGCATATCCTAACCAGACCAGTTGAAGATTATTTGAATGCCTGTGGAGAGTTCCAGCTCAATTCCATCACAGTATGTCTCCTACTATGTCTGTGAGTGGTCTCTGGTGGTGCCATCTAGTGGTTATCAAAAATTCACCTCAATTGCACACACATACAGCATCAGGCCTCCGCCGACATGCACACAGACTCATTACACTGCACAGCACATGTATCAGAAGGGCCAAATGACAGTTTTGAGGAAGTACTGTGTACAGCGGTTCCTCCTCGTTACTTTCAGCCATGGTCCTGCTCTCTGACTGAAGGAGCAGGCTGAAGCTGAGATAATAAAGCAAGAGCGGCAGAGATGACAGGCATGTGGCTACAGTCAAAGCCACAAAGACGGAAGCAGGCACCCTGATCATGAAGGAGCAGCAGCACAGGCAGAAGACCAGGCTGCTGATGGAAGCTCTGAAGAGTGCCAGATATTGTAAAACAATATCATACATAGGAAGTATAGGGAAAGTGGTGGTGTTCTGGTGACGGAGCCCTACACTGCTGCTGTCTGCTCCTACTCTTGGACTGCCAAAACCTGACATGCCTTTCACTCAGTTTGTTGATCAAAAAGACCGTTTCATGACATCCGTATTGACACAGTCACATGCTGGTAAACAAAGACCTGTCTCTTATTTTTCAGCTAAACTAGACCCTGTTGCAGCCGGTCTGCTTTTGTGCCTGCGTGCTGTTGCTGCAGCTGAAAAAACTGTGGTTGCATCATGTGACATTGTGGGATACGTTCACCTCATTCTCATGGTTCCACATGCAGTTTCACACATCCTGCACACACAGAAAACATCAGATTTGTCAGCACAGCGGTGCTTAAGAAGACACAGCACTCTTGGGTTTGCCAAATGTTACAGTGATGGATGTAATGTTCTTAACCCTGCTACTTCGTTTCCTAGTCCTGCAGATGGTGGACCTCATGACTGTGTTGCTTCCATTAACCAAGTTTGCACTCCAGACCTGATGTCACTCACACTCCTCTTGAAAACGCAGAGACTGAGCTGTTCGTGGACGGATTGGCATCTCGCTGCTCAGACACTGGTGAATGTAGGGTGGGTTTTGCAGTGGTCACTCAACATAAGACTCTGATAATGATAATTTTAGGTTAGTTTTGTAATCTTTTAAAAATGTTTTCAATTGTTTTCAATAAAATTCTAACCTATTGCACCTTTAAGATTAAAACAATAGTACGAATGATTTGTGTTTAGAGATCTAAACACTTTTATTCTGTCTTATTCCGGAAAAGCAGAAAAACATACTTTAATCCATAGCTTCAGCTGCCGTTTCCTCCGTAAAG
This sequence comes from Pagrus major, assembly GCF_040436345.1. NCBI lineage: Eukaryota > Metazoa > Chordata > Actinopteri > Spariformes > Sparidae > Pagrus > Pagrus major. Next base: position 17,440,979 of record NC_133220.1, on the reverse strand, counting down.
AATAGATCTTTAAGTACACGTTTCTACAGGACTAAATATAGGAAAACTTTCAAATTAGAGTCTAGTAGTTATACAATTTTGTTCCTTGAGCTTAAACTCCAAATGTAGAAAATGAACAAAATATGACACCAAACCCAAATATTATGACAAAAAAGATTAAATGGTGTTTGGAGAACAAATTATGCTGAAATTACTTCAAAGTCACAATATCATCCAAAGTCGTAACCCAACTACTACTCTGATCCTCTTTTTGGCCTCATGAAAGCGATTTCACACACATGAATTGAGCATTGCATCACTTTGTCAATGTGTCAGGTTCATATTATTGTTTAAAATTATCAAAAACCCTTTTATAATCATTGCAAAAAGACAGCAGACACTGTTGGACTTTGCTATTCTAACTATGGGAAACATGTTGCAATAAAACATTATTTTAAAGAATCCAGTATCAATGCCCACTTGGGACTCAGTCCTCGAGAACATCAGTGCACTTGTGCACATAACGAACAATCCCAGTCTGGATGTGTGAGTCTCATTCTTTGGCCAGGTGAATGCTGAAGCCTCCACAGCATCTCCCAGCACTCAAGAGGACGGGACGCACTATGACGTCCAGCACAATGCTCCATAAGCTCTGCAGCCAGCGTGTGCCAACAGAGATGCACTGGACACAAGGACCAACCATCCTGTCATGGAATGAAACACAAAAAAATTACAAAGAAAATCAGAGAAAAGAGAAAAAATCTCTCAGGCACATTTTGAGCTATGGAGCCAGTTTCAGTTAAATTAGATCTGGCTCTAATTGCTGATGCAGTGTAGGCTGCCAACTGACAGAAAGTCCTCTACTTCCATAAAACTGTGGGAATTTTAATAGTTTTAGTATTTCTTAACTTTGTGGTCAAATCAGGATATGAGCGCTTCTTTGTTCTTTCCAGCCTTTTCATAATTCCTCTTTTCCCACCGCACTGATACATGAACACTGCTGTAAGTCCTCGAACAGACTTTCATTTCAACATATTTCTCTCAACTATTTTCATTTCCCAAAATTGGCTTATCTTAACATTGTTCCATGACTGTTCCTTTAGTATCAAATCAGTTAGTATTACTGATAATTAGTATTACTGATTGAAACACACATGACCAGAGTTTTTCAAGTCATTCCTCTTAAACCGAAAACCCTAAATTAAACCAAAATATGCAGAAAGACGTGATCCAAACATACCAGATGTGGAAGCAGCTGAAGATGGCGAAGAGAACACCAGAGATAATTGAGACGGGAATGGCCAGAAGCACTGTGACTATCCTGTAGATCCAAACCCTTGACACCTCAAACAGGGCGTGACTCCAGATCCACACTCTGTCCCCACTGCGCACCGACACCGGCTCAGCAATCACATCCTCAAACGTCACCTGGAGACACAAAGAGAAAGTGGTGCTGATGCTACAGAGATGAACCTTTAAGTCATGTTGGATCTTTATTCACCCTCAAAAATAAATGATATCCACTGGAGGGCAGTGCTACCAGTCTTTTGGTTTTCATGAGCATGTGACAAATGCACAAATAATCCAAAAAATAAAGTTCAATAGAGCCGCTGCATTAAAATGCAATACCTTGAGACAGTCATTGATACCTCGAGGGTCTCTGACATTAATCAGAGGTTTGGTATCACTGATTTCTACGAGCGCAGACGTGTGAATGTTTTCCTCTTCTTCGAGAACAGGAGGGGCCCTCCACAGCATCTGAGGTTCCTCCCCATTATCAAATTCATCAGTTTCACTGGAGTCCCCCAAGTCAATCTCTACTTCCTCTGAATCTTCTCCTCTCATCATGGTGTCCATCCAAACATTGAAGAAAACACAATCCAGAGAGCAGAATGGGAGCCTGTCACACCCCTGACAGCTCAGACTGAGGCCGCTGACCAGACCCCTCAGCTGGCTGCGCAGCGAGGTTATATTGGGAACGTTACGGTGCCCTGGATGGTATTTGCAGATGGTCTTTTAAATAGAGATCACTTTCCTGTGTGGTGGGAGGATAGGAAGGATAGGGGGGATATAAATACTCTAAGCGTGGAGATGGCACTGTATACCCTGATACACCCTCCTGGGAATGCAATCACACACAGACACAAAGACATGAGTGAATCTACAAGAATGAGAGCAAAGTTTGAGAATGATTAGAGTGCACATTGTGAAACTTATTAATGATACAGGTATATTTGCCGGACTGATTCTAAGATTTAAGTCCCACTTTTATTCAAGTGTCTGAAAAGGGTGACTTGGAAGACCACACTGCCTCCCTCTGGCCTGTGATGGAAATTTAGTCTCTCCCTCTGAGCAGTTAGTTGTGCCTGAGCCCCATTGTTGTGCGAGGCACTGACCTAATTACCTTTGGCACACATAAAAACCATATTTTTGATGTAAATACTCGTTATAGAATAAAATAAAATCAAACTCTAGGATTAGAAAAAGTCTCCTCCTCTGATAGTGCCACTTCATATTAAGGTCCTTGCAATAAGCATTAGTTTAAGGCCCGTATAAGTCCTTAAAAAATGCTTATAAAATTATTATGTGCCAATAACACTTGGTAAGTGTTAATAATGGCATCATAAAGACATTTAATGATAGATTGTAAGATATTTATAAGCACTTATAAAAGCCATTACCCCCCAAAGAGTGCACTCTTCAGAAAAATGAAAAGAAACTTAATCCTCCCCATGTCCCTCAACTACTGACCCCTCCCATTATTTTTTCACTGCGTCCCTGACTGCTTGAAAAAACAGTCACTTGTTCAGCTGTGACGACGCCTTGGATCACTTTTCGAGATCACCAACAGCATCAGTCACAATGCAGAAGCAACAGGAGATATATTGCATGTTATCACAGTATCCTTGAGCGTTCTCGGGTCTCTGCGCTCTCTCTGGTGTAAAACAAGTTTCGCAACATGCTTTTAAGAAAAACCCTCTCACCCTTATCAACCTTTGGACCCATTAACCAGCCATCCTCACAACTATAAATAGGTCAGCTATGAATCCACAGAGTTATCAGACTCTTCTCAGCTATCTACCAGACCTTCATCAAAAGGCCATCTCATTCAGTTCTCTTTATCATCTTCACCAAATTATGATTCAGGACAGCAGCTGGCAAAGTATTTTGATTAAATAAAGTAAATATACAAAGTAAATGCCATCATCTCATAGTAACCATCCTATCCATCTGCAAGTCTCAAATATCCTAAAAAATTAAATAAATTCATGTGATTCATTGTGTATTCAATTTTTTATGGAAACAATTCAAATTTACAAAGTAAGTAACAAACTGTACAACTGTCTAGAGGTGAACATAAGTGAGCAACTCTTCAACGAGCACTGCACAGTCTCCATGGCTGCTTGATGAAGACGGAGAGAGAACAAAGTGTGTTGATGACAGAGAGTTTCCTGTGAGTGTGCCGGAGACGATGGTATGCTAATGGACTGCACACCTCGCCAGATGGGGTTTGTTTGTGTCCGTGGCTGCACAGGTGAGGTCAGCGGAGAGTGTGAGTGTGTGTGTGTGTGTGTGTGTGTGTGTGTGTGTGTGTGTGTGTAAGTATGAGAGGGATGAAGAGAGAGGAGGAGGAAAAGAGTGGAAAAGAAAAAGAATATCTGCCCACTCATTTCACATTGTGGTTCTCGTGATTATCCCCCAAGATGTCATTTGATTTTGGGGAGGCAGCAAGATAAATTACTGGACTGAGAAATGGTTGATTTTTCTGCTATAATTGCTTTTTTTGTTGTGAAATTCTGAATAGATTTCAGCCTCACTTGTGGAAAAAAAAAAACCAAACTGAACTTTGAATATTAAGAAGTATTTTGTCTTGCACAATTCTCGCTCCATATACACAGATTAAAACTATTTTATCTTTTATCTTAATTTTGTATAAAGTTTATATATATACAAACACACAGACACATATTAATCATGTTCATATCACTAAGTAGAGGAAATGTGTGTCTGCTTTAACTAGTGCTGGGATTTAACTCTGGTCGAGGTTCATACCCTCTGTTACCAACAGCAGCAGCTTACTGGGGGGAACGAGGGATGTCAGACAGTGTTCCTGCTCAGCAGCTGTCAGTCCAGCTGTTTTCAGTACAAGAGGTCAGACTGATTATTTGTCATATTTAGTTAAAAACTCAATCACCAATTCACTGCTTCTAGGCTCAACGTATTTATTTTTAGTGCTGAGTTCTCTTTACAAAACCACCCTCAAAGGCCAAACACCAGTGTTGCAAATGAGTCAGCCGCAGTTCAGTTTCACATTATTAAACTTTTCTGTGACCATGAAATTCAGTTGTGTGTAAATGATCTCAATATAAGCACTTAAACCATTTATCCAATATGATGAATGATAAAAAAAAAATTTTGCCATTCGATATATCTCTCTATATATAGTTAGCAGTTACTATGGTGATAAGCTGCTCCTTGTTCGTTTTGAGTATGAATTCAACAAGTGGCCAATTCTTACATATTGCACCTTTAAGAGCCATCGCTGGGGCCAATGATTCTAACTTGCACAAGCCTCAATCAGATAGAGGATCAATGTCAATTATCTCATATAACTCACTACAAGAAAGCAAAGAGTTTCCCAAGATGTTAAACTACCGTTGACATTCGTGATGATCTTAGTGCACTGGACATGAAGATGCTCACTGAAGATAGTTCAGCAGCTGCTATGTCACATGTGTGCGTGTGATCCCGAGGAAACTCCTGCTGTTACTGTTTGAGGGAAGCTCTGATGAAATAATGTGTCTCACTCTGTCAGACAGCACCATCAATCACACCTCCTCCCTTTGATTCTTCAGGACTGGCTCTCTCATTATGGCTTGTCTGTGCAACAACAGAGACGCTCATCAAGTTTAAAGTAAACAGACAGCACAAGATACAGCACACAGAGAAACATTTTCAGATTTATCATTAAGCACAGCCAAATAACAAACCACACTCTGCTGAGCTCAAGGCACGAATTCTCATTTTCCATAGTCAGTGGGCGTTTGTTTGATCTACAATGAATACGCTTTGCAAAAGAGATGCACAGTTGATGTGATTGTCTCGATTTAATGAAAGCTGCCATTGAGGTTGGAGGTGCTTCAATTTAATTAGGAACTTATGAAGACTGCTCAGGCTTAAATATTCATTAGACTGAATCACACGTTATAGAAGCTGGGTGATGAAACAGGCAGTCAGCTCTTTGAACTGTATTCTTATTAACCTTATTGTTGCCTTTTTCCTACCATTGCATTACATATAGCATATCGTATTCAAAAGACATATAATTAAAGTGTTATGTTCAACTGTATGGTAAAGAAAAGGGGCAAACACTTGTGATTGAGTAAATCTGGATTTCTTGAGTTTATAGAGTACAAACTGTGACACCTCCATATAAACATCATCAACATCACGTTTCCTTAAATTCCCCCTTTAAACGAGACATATTATGTTCATTTTCAGGTTCTTAATTTTACTGTCATTTACATATCTTACTGCTAGAATAGGTTTACATGTGTTGGTGCTCAAAAAACACATCAGTTGACTCATTCTGTCCAGTGCTGCAGTACTGTATTCCCCCTCTGTCTGAAACACTATGTTTTATCTCCTGTCTCTTTAAGACCCCCCCCCCCTCCCAAATACCCAGGCTGCTCTGATTGGTTAGCTCATTCATGCCTGACCCAACACTGCTAACAACAACAGAGCAGATGTGCTAAATAGATTCTTACGTGCAGAACTAAACGCTTGGCATATATTTTGCAAATGTGTGACATGGTGACGTAGTGTGATGTCACAAAGTTACAGAATTAATGCCGGATCGCTGGCGAGGCATTAGTGTTTCCTGTAGGAAACAGGAGCTTCTATTGGTTTGGATTTTGACCTTTATAACTTTCAAGATCTTTAACATGCACAAGAACATATTTCAAACACTGAAGGAAAGGACAAAGAAAAAATGAAAAAGCATGATAGGTCTTCTTTAAGTGTTTTCTGTGGTGGAAAACTTATCTCATATCCCACTGTCTCATTGAAGCTGTCTTAACGAAATAGCCCAACCCAATACCCAATGTAACTGCTAATCCTGTGCAGGGTCGTGGGGGGCTGGAGCCGATCCCAGCTGACATTTGGGGAGCGGGCGGGTACACCCTGGGCCGGTTGCCAATTCATCACTGGGCTGACATATAGAGACAAACAACCATTTGCACCCACCATGCTGACCGGCCAGGGTTGAACCCAGGAACTTCTTGCTGTGAGGCAACAATGCTTAAAGCATCGACGCGCCACCCTTGACTTTATCATGACTAATGTAAATCCTATAAACACCACTTGGCAGTTGACTATAAAGAAGTCATTAAGAGTGCAGTTAAAACGAAAATCAATATTGAAAAGTTCACATAATATTATCCTTTAAAAAAACATCCAGATGACATATACCGTCTTTATATGTGTGGAGGTGGGAGAAAGACTGTAAATTTCTCTGTGTAATCATGTGTGCACAGTATTTGTTTGTGTGCAACAAACCTCCGTCGAAGTGTCATAGCATATTTGCACACTGTATGTGTTTTCATCACTGCTTGTTCTTGGCTGCATTTTATTATATTGACTTTGATAACAGTACGTACGTAGCTGTACTGTTCTCAAAGTGGCACCGGTACAGCAGCTCCAGGGACCATTAAATGGCACAGTGTTATGGCGCTTTTAACATATCTGGATGTCTATAAATGATGATAAATGAGGATAAATCCTTTTTACATGTTTAACCTATTTACCTGCGTTCTGATTTATATCTTTAAATGGTGTTTACAAGTTAGTGACAACTCTGCATGCTCTCTTCATTTGTCACCATTTAACATAACAGCCTGTCTAATCTGTGCTCACCACAGACACATCAACATTTTATCATTGATCTGTCAAGAATATTAATGATGAGCCTATTTTAGCAAGATATATACAGCGCATGGTTTTATGTGCACAGCATATGACAAGTAGGTCATGCTCATAAATACATGTAAGTATTAATTATTTGTTGTTTTTCTGCCAGTGTACACACATTAAGAGGGTATTAGAGACAACCACTTCAGCTGTTATGAAATGGCATTTTCTCCTTATATAATCATGTGTTAACTGGGCTCAGTCTTAGTCACGGGCTTTTCAGAAGTGGACACACGGACGACACGGAGGTCAGCACCCAGGGAGTTAAAGCTCGTCTGCACAGGGACAACATGTCAGACATACACAGGTGCACATGCAGGTACCATGTGCACGTGTCTCCTTTTAGTGATTTTGTTGTTGTTTGTTTTTGTGTGTGATGAGAGAGAGATACTAACTTTCACTTTCACATTTGAAAGCTTTTAGCTGGCACACGTATCCAAAGCGTGCACAGAGAGTTTAATACTGTTGATCTCATGGTTACAGGACAGTCTGATCACTTCACTGTTACAGGCTGTCCCCGTAAGATTCCTGATTATAAATTAATTCATCTCTGCATAAACATGCTAGCATTGAATGCTTACTTACTATGATCTACATACAGTAAAGGATCAATGTAACCAGTAGTTTATTTGCACATTTAAAGCAATACATATCTAAACAAAGAGTGATGTGTCTTATCAGTACAATAAATAAAGTTGAAAACCTGCAACATAATTACAACATGACAACACTGAATTACTCGTACAAAGGATATTGCTGCTATATTGATAACCCATAGAAAATCAACCAGTCTTAGTTTTGATCTTGACTGTTGTTGACACTCTCATTTCTGATATGAACGTGAATCTGTCCACTTATTGTATTGTCTTGATTACTGGTCAAGTATAATGTCATCACTTTTCAAAGAAATAGATACACAGATTGCAGATAAACAGCAACTTTGCTTTGGCGGTTAGTAGAAATAAAGTGTAACTTTATTGCTACTAGTTTTATCACAAGTGCAGTGACAATAATTAAAACAATATGTCCATTGGTTTCTATTTCAGTTTTGTTTCTGAATTTAATCCTAAGAAAAAATGACATATTGGAGGTACAGTACCCAGTACAACAAAAGATCTCGAGAGAGCGATCCTTCTCACCTAAACCACAATCTCTCCCAAACCCTAACTAAGTTTTTTTGTGCCTATAAAGAAAGGGAATAAAGAAAAAATATGCTGAAAGAGTTTGACAATTATACAGATTGACCCTGTTAACTCCTGTGTGTGTGATCATTAATAGTCCTGCAGGCTAATGCTGTGGCACAACAGTGAGGTATATCTAACTGAACTCTTCTGGGATCTGTCCTGGTATCCTGAAACCAGTCTGTCCAGTTTGATCCAGAGTACTTCTGGGACTGGATGCAACAAAGCTTGCACGTGTTTCTGTTGTGCAGCTAGTCCGATGGAGGAACTGCAGGAAGTTCTCGTGGCCTGAGCCCTCATGGCTGGAGATAGCCAGCTCTACGGGTCGTGCTGAGTAGCAGCGCCTCAGCTTGCAGAGTTCTTCCCTGATCTGCCGGTTAAGAAGTCCATAAAAAAATGGGTTTATAGCAAAGGAGGAATATGCCAGCCAGGTGACCGCTTCCTCCAGGTCATCAGGAATCTTGGGCGATGTGTCTACTGTCAGGCAGATGTGGAAGGCAAAGTAAGGCAGCCAGCAGAACAGAAACTGGCCAACGATAACCACCAGAGTGAGAGCGGCTTTACCTCCACCGAAAGGCCGGTCGCGCATTATCCTCCGTGGGGCATTTCGGGTTGTGATGATGGTAGTCTGGCTGTTGATTGAGTCAGAGCGATGCTTCAGTTGACTGTTCGTCCACAAGGGCAGAGGCCCATGCTGGCGGGCAGCCACACGGGCCACCTTGTACACATTACAGTACACAGCAAAAATCACCACAGCAGGCAGGCAGAAACAGGTGACACTAAAGAGCACAGAGAAGACTTTTCTGTGGTCACTGTGACTCCAATGCAGCGAGCAGTGTGCAGCACTGATGGAGCTCAGGCTGCCGTAGGACGGCCATCCAAACACGGTGGACAGCCCCAGCACAGCAGAGGCCACCCACACCATCACTAACACGGCTGCAGTCAGCTTCAACGTCATCTTGACCTCGTAGTGCATCGGGTGAACGATGTAGTAGTACCGCTCCACACTGATGGCTGTGATGGTAAAGATAGAGGCAGCAATGAGGATAACATTGAGGAAGACATAGACCTGGCACTCCAACACAGTGAACACCACACGAGCAAAGTACGGAGAGCTGGACACAATCCCAAGAGGCATGAGCAAAACGGCACACAGCAGGTCCACTGCGCACAGGTGGCACACAAAGGCAAATTTCCTGAGATGAGGCGCTTTTATGACAACAACCAGAACAGCAGTGTTGGCCAGAAGTGCCAGAACATTCAGGGTCACCATGAAAAATATCCCTGTCAGGTCCTTGAAGCGTGTCTGCGGGTTGGGAAGGGTGCCCAGCTGTCTGCTGGGAGCTGAGGGCAGCGGCGCCCAAATGGTTGTGCTGTCATTGTACTCAGGGGTCAGGGATGAACTGTTGTCCTCCATGATTCATAGTAAAGGTCTCAAAGCACACACAGCAGACTCCCCCATTGTTCTGTAATGAGTCCGAATGGTCCTTCAGATGTCAGATCAAATACACTTCACTCCTATGTTGGAGAAAATAAAGTCCATTAAAACTGGATATTTAACATTTATGGCAAATTATAGTCAATGAACACAATCTGCAAGAACTTGTTCTGTAGCCATGGCAGCAGCAAGGCAACAAGCTGGCAACACAACACATATTATACCTTTTTAAGTTGATGAACGTGTTAGCAAACAGATTCCTGTTTACACATCCAACGGATATGGAGCAACACTGGTATTCATTTAGATACATGTTTGTGTCCTATCTTTTAGTTTAGGAACACATACATTTAGTAACATTAAAGGGGTAGGGAAGCAATTTATTATTGCCCTTCTGTCAACATGGATGACTCAGGAGACACAGATTTTAGAGAAGTGGTTAAAACCAAAGCTGTTATGACTGAGATATCTTATCTTTTAGTCACTAGTATGGGCCAAAAATGTTCAATCCTATATTTCCCATAAGGCAATTAATATCATCTTTTTTTTTTACCTTTTCTGCCTGGTAAATGTCTGTCTGTAGTACAAACAATGACATGGAGACTGAGCTATTGAAAATTTGAGAATTGATTACACTTACACAATTACTAAGGCTTTTCCTAGCCCTACCCCAGTAAAGGATATTCCTCTATCCTGTAGAAGAGTCACAAGAAGTAGTGTCAGGGTAGGGCAAGGGCTGTATTGGGATTGAGCCTAAAACTTTATTCATCATCATCATTCCACATATAGCGACTGATATTAAATGCATAATGATAAACATCCAGAGATCCTCGCTGCAGCCTCGTAACCGTCAAGAGAACACACATACATTGCTTAAAGATACTGGGAAGTTAATCAATAACCATTAACCTCGGTGGGAATATTTAAGAAGGGCTGCTCTCTATCTCTTTTAGTGAGGGAGAGATGTGATCAATGGGAATAATTCATGGAGGACACCCTGGCTCTCCTCCGTTCGTCCCCATCCTTTTGAAATGTAAGATAATGAGTGCGCTTGTTTTAGCCCAGCTGCGGGGAACCGGCTGCATTGATTAATATGTGTTCAGTGTCACCCTGCACCGCTCCATCAAAGAGGAAAACTCTCGCCAGGACAAGTTTGACCCCACGATTCTCATGTAGCTTCATATGAAAAACAACCAGAAAGCACTGACTGGATGTAAATTATGTGTGTGAAATGCTGCAAATATCAACATTGTCTTCACATTTGTACATTTACAGCTTTTGCTCCTTCTGTGTTGTCTTTTAATGCCTCCCCATACATGCATCTACCATCTTGTGCTGATAATCATAATCAGGTTTTAAGTGGAGAATGCTGTGTCCTAAATACATGTGCTCGCTCTCTGCCAGGGATCCACTGATGCTCTCCCCGACTGTAATCTTCTCTGGTGGACAGCTATTGGCATGCCACGTCTGCAGCGAGATTTATCCCCAGGAAGGACTAGTACATGTACATTCTCATGCACATTATGTAAGGATGTCCTCGTTTTCCATCATGTTCCAGTTGCAGCACAGCATTTTCTGCATCCTCAAAGGCCACGTTTTACTTCTGAAGAGAATGCTCGTTCTCAGCCGCCAGTAATTTCAAGTTTAATTAGCTCTCAGAAACCTTTTGTTATTATTAATTCAACAGGGACAAACATGGTGGATTTCACCTCTGCTGTATGTGTTCTCTGCTGCGACTGAGAAAGAAATCACCATTAGCAGAGAATTTCTCTATTTTATAATGAGGATGAGGGAATTATGTAGGTCTTTTAATCCCTCTCAAAGCTATGCTACAGAGCATTTAGTCTGTACAGGGAAACCCCATAATCCCAGCCTTTATGATGACCTTCTTAATTATGTTAATAACCAATTTCGATGCATTTAAGTTGATATGCAGTCCAAATGACTACCACTCATTTTATATGAAATGAAAAATAAATGTTAGCATAAAATATCTAAAAGTTTACATAGAAATATAGAACATCATTCGAGGATATTACAGCGAGGAATAAAAGACAAACATCTTACTGGAAGAATTTCGATTTAGCAACATTTGTATGTAAGTATGCTGATATTTTAATAGTTAAGTCCAGTTAATGACAATCAGCAGCAGTCTCCATCTTGACCAGGTTTAGTAGGGTTGGCTCCATCGTTATGTGATGGCTGGAGGAACCATTGGAGCGATTTTTGTCTGTTTTTTATTTATAATGCTTAAAGTTAATGTTCAAAACCACCAGAAATCTCTGATATTTGTTAGACTGGTTGATAATACCAGTTCTTTAAGTGTTTCTTAAATGTCTTAAGGCTCTTGTTTTAACCCGATGGACAGAATATAATGCCACATTGCTCAACATGTTTTTAAAATCATCTGATCCTGTCCTTCTGATTGTGTAAGACTGACATTTGATGCTCGAACTATCTTGTAGGATTTCTCAGGCCTCTTGTTTATCTTAATGTCAACCACAGACATCTATAACAGAGGAACGGTGGAAGAATTATTTGGAAATGGTTCAGAACTAAACCTCAGGAACTGGATTGATAACATCACATTAACAATTAGTCTACTGTATTTTTGTCTTTATTAATCAAATGCAGCAAATATATTCTTAGCGTCCTTCATATCAACTCTGCTGATTGTCAAACAAGGTGACCATTAACTACTTACTCAAACAGAAACTTACAGAGCAACTCTTGCATTTGAAGCATTGACCTTAGTTCCTCCAAAAACTTTCCTCTTTGTCTTGTAAAGTTGAGTACATCCAAGTCATGGTGATGACTCCTCTCTGGATCCTTTAACAGCATCAAACTCAGCAGTCAGGAAAGGAATTACGCAAAAACTGTGATAAGCCGTGAAAAACAGATCAGGATCCTGAGAGAGAGCTGACATGACCAGAGAGAGAGGTGATGTTGATGTGCGTCCACTGAGACCGCACAGCTGGATGGAGTGAGAGGAGGGGGAGGAGCCAGCCGTCAGTGGCTGTTCAAATCACATCTTTCAAGACAAGATGACTCTATCAAACGGCCACCAGCTGACATTAACCATGTCCCACACACACACACTCTTTCATCAGTTAGTATGTGGCAGTGACTGTCACACACTGTCCACTATGTCTCTGTGTTCACACACTCTCCTCTGTTCTTCTCTCCAGAGCTTCTGACAGGATAAACAGACATTAAAGTATTGGTTGGATTTACACATTTCCTACTTTAAACAGAGTCGATCTTATTTCATGAGATCTTAAAGTAAAAGATTTCACAGCAGCTGTATTCTTTTGGGAATTCATAACATTGCTGGCAAAAGAGCTTGACACAGAGCTCTGCGCTGACATCTGTTGGTTGCTTGGAAAACATAACTACTCCCATAAGAGCATACTGTATACTGTAGTTTAAGGAAAGGTTTAAGGAAAGGTCCAAGATAAGATAAGAGAAGGAATCAGTTTTCAATGTTTATTGGCCCCTTATATGGTTAAGCACAACAAAACAGAGAAGTGATGAAACAGATGTTGTGGAAGCAGGGAGATTAATTACCACTTACAGCATACTGTGCATGTGCAAAAAAAGCTATTCTAGAAACACACAGTACCATTTATTGTAATGCACAATTTGTCATGAACAACAGAGAACAAATCACATCCATATCACTTTAAACATTTTCACAATGTCCTACTTTCAAAACACACAAACGGCTCCAGACTGACAAGTTACACCAGTATAAATGTTCGACAAAGGCCACCGTCACAGACCTGCCATTTAGACACAATCACTACCTCAAATTAAATAAGAACACTTGTTGTTTTGACTATTGACGATTACAAATGTGGCACTTCATCGTGCTTTTTAACGTCTTGGTTGGTCACCAGGTTACACTTGTACACTTTTTGAACACACGAGAGACAACAAACTGTCTAAGTGAAAAAGTACGTATTCTAAAAAGTGTTAAAAAAATAACTTACTGGAAGGAAAAAACTAGATGTGGATTAAAAAAAGACAACCTGCCACACATTTCTATCAGACATGAAATACTGGTGACCAACAGATGAAGGCAGCATCAGAAGGCTATAACTAAGAGTCATTCATCAATTCACCATTTTCAGGCAGGAGTGAAGCATCTTGGCAAAAGCTTGGTTCAACAACAGCTTTGTTTTCAGCTTTAACGAAACCCAGTCTCTTCTTCAACAGTTTGTCCTCATTGTTCAACTTTGTGCGGATTGCTGTTTTTATTTGGCTGCGATCGACACCGAACTTGACTACCACATGATCTAGAAGGAAGAAACAAACAAATGTTTTTTCTACTTTATAGAATTCATAAAAACTGAGCATCCACGAAGACGATCTGTGTGCTTAAAATCCAACAGTGCAATCTTACCGATTAAACCTCTCAAGATCTCAGGCGGGAGTTGAGGTTTGGGGCAATCTTCCCCAGTAAAGGTGGTCCTCCGGCCCTGCAGAGAGTGTGTGGCCAATGTTTCTCTGTCAAAAAGTATCATCAGCAGTGCTGACGTGTACTTTTTGTAGTCGCCGATCTCCGCGATGCGCTCGTAAAGATTTTTCTGCACTCGAAGACTCTCGGATAGATACAAGAAGTTGTGCTCGTCCTGAGGACAAAAAAGGGAAAAAAAAGTAAGCTACAAACTGGCTGAATGTGACACCACTGCTTTTGTACAAGTATCTGCTACTGATGGAAGAGAACTTAAAAACTATCAAGATTTTTATACTGAAGTAAAACTTGGAAAAAAAAAAAAACTAATAACAAAGTGCGAGTTAAGCATTCTTCCCAAAATCTTGCTGTTGTTCTGACCTCTGGGATTTCATGAACTGCTCTCATCTCCGCCTCAGGCTCATTCAGGAAAGAGATACTTTCATCCTGAGAGTTCTGTGCTGCACCCGGCGCTTCACCTCCTTGGAGAACGTGATCCAGTGTGACTCGCAGCTCGTGTGCCGTGTGCCTCATCTGCATCATGAGAGTGTTCATCTCTGTGGAAAGCAGCAGATCACATAGAAATACTGAAACAGAGCAAGTAATTTAAATCATTTGATGGCATGTCTACATCTGTCAGGACTTGAGCATAACACCTAAAAACTTTTGATTAACGAGCAACCAATCTGAAGAAACTATCTTGAAAATCACAAAATCATTCTTCTGCTCAATAATATTTTTTATCTCCCAACATTAGGGTTGCAGTGTTACTTTTTTAAAACACTTATCATCCCTTTCAAACCATTTGATAATGCTTTTTTTTTAAAAAAAAACAGGTCTGTAATTTCACTGTAATTTCCTGAAAAACATTCTGCAAGTTGATGCTCAAATTTACAGGAAAATGTCTGTAAAGATTCTTATTTTCTTTCATTTTTTCCTCACACTCTTTCCTCATCGGCTTTTTTTTTTCTCACTCTTGATCACACCTCGTTTACTTGATTAAGATCACCTGAGCCACCTTCACATGCGTGGGCAGTATTGATGCAACGGTGTGTTTTTTTGTGCTCCAATCTAAATTTCACAAATTCCTTGATTTCGGAGAAATAAACCTTTGTTTGAAGATTAAAACACTGAGGTGTCCCTCTGCATTTAGATCAACTCTTTCCAAACCTCCTACTTAAAAACGTCACAAGAAGAAAAGCACAATTTTAGTGCTCAGTTGGAGACAGATGGTTTGGTTACTTTTTAACTGGAAGTGTAATTGCTGTTTAAGTGATATTTTAATTAATACCAAACTTAATTGTTTTTTCTTGCAAATTATTTAGACAAACAATAAAAATCTATTCTATTACAGTATGCTGTGAACAACTTATTGTTTATTTGCAGCTACAATCAACTTTTTTTGAAATACCTTTTGATTTTTATATTGCTATTTTCATATCGTTTATTTTTCTAGTATCAGGAAGTGCCGTTGTAATTTTGTGTAATGTCTTGCACAGCAAACGTTTCTTAAATCTTGATGTGTAGTATGTGTTTAACTGCAGATTGTAAACCAAATTTACAAATATGTGACAGAGGACTGACCTCAGTGGTACCTGCAGCACTGTCCTGTTTATGATTACAGTGAGTCGCATACAGTAATCAGACTGTGTGGTCATGACAGGTGTTTTGTTTTTAGTGTAGTAATTTAATGTATTCGTCATCTTATTCCACCCACCTTTCAGCTCTCTCAACTCTCTCTCAGCCAAAATCCTACATCTGCGTTCATATTTGAGCTGTGCCTGCAGCTGCTCTATCTTCATGAGGAGACTGATGGTGTCTGTTCTGATGCCTGGACTTGAAACGTGCTCTTCATCAAACTCAATGTTTTCATGCTGAGAAGAAATCACATGAACAATTTCCACGTGTAGTAATGTAAACAACAGCTGTGTTTGTTTGTTTCTTTGTTTTACATTTCAGTCAAACTCTCACCTCATTGTTGGGAAAAGGAGAGAAGCTGGACTCTTCAGCCATCCTGTACTTATCCTCCGTTGGATCGCAGCCAAACTCCTGTGCATCACCGCCGATTTTTATCATCTTGATTGGTGGCTGTGCTGGAGTCGCTCCTGCTTCTCTCTTGGGTGGCATGTGGATGAAAAAAATATATCTGGAGAGGGTGAAGATGTGATCAGTTGACACGAGAAGTAAATGCTTTTGTGCACAAGATGGAGTGAAACTTTTGAGTTAAAGTTTTAGTGGGTCGCTCAACGCTGCTTGTTCAATTTTTAAAACCCACTGATGCGATACAAAAATGAAAAGTTAGTTCACGGTGCATCCCCCTCCCCCTGCCTCCTCAACCCCTCCTACTAGCCCCCAGATTGCCTCCAGCTGGGTCCACTAAGTGATACTGTCTTTCAATAACATCAGCAAAAACATGGTATTTCATGTTAGACGGTTGAGAGGAGGCTCACCTGGCCGCTCAGCTCGACTTCAAGGATAAACTGTGCCCACACTCACTGAGGACAGAGGCAGCGCAGTAAATGGAAATACTGCGTAGTAGAGGAAGTAGTAGTACTACTGCAGTAATACAGTAAATAGATCCTGGCACTATAACGGCTCTTTTTCAACAGCCGCGCGAAATATTTCCGGTTAAATACGAGTGAAATACTGCGCCTATATTTATCGTTTATTGTGAATGGTAAGCATGTGTATAAGAGTATTGTGTTGTGAAATTTATATTTTTACAATTATGTGCGGAACAAAGCTGCGAAAACGTATTCCCCGAGGGAAGTATTTTTCCCCAGTACAGTTTCCTGCGAATCTTCAATTCGTAATTCAACCAATGGGAATTCAGAGTTTTGACAAAAGGCGGGACATCTAGAAGCAGTTGAGGAGATCAGCCAATCAGCGCGTGTCTTCAAACGTGACATCATCATATTAGTTCGGTTGCAGTGCACCCATGTGGGTTCCAATGTTGACTTGCTGCATAGAAAGTTGTGGAGTGAACTCAGTTTATAGTTATCGTTTACTTTGAAACGCTGTCTGTCGCGTTTCACCATGTCTTCGTCTTTCTTTATAAAGGCTAAAGAAAACCCCAAGTTTGTCAAAAAGGGAAAAAATACACAAGCGCCGAAACGAAAGGTAAGAGTGTTGGCGTGTTAGCAAGTAAGCTAAATCACAGTATCGCTAGCTAACCAGCAGGTTGACTCGTGCGTCTTACCCGATGTAGCCAGCTGTTTTCCATACTTTTTAGACGGTGTCACGCACAGATGTAAACTAACTGAGTGTCATTACAAACCCTTTATTTTTTTCTTCTGCTGCAGGGTGATGGCGACTCGGGTGGAAAAAGCAAAGTGCAAGCAAAGAAGCCCTCCAAATACAACGAAGAGATTTCCAGTGACTCTGAGACAGAGAGGTTAATTTCTGGGTTATCCATTGTTGATAGCTATATGGTCCTGAATTCAAAGCACAGAGCTAATCTAGCAGTAATTAATTTATTGTAATTTGTTATTTCTCGTTGTGCAGTCATGTAGCGTCCAAGAAAAGACAGTCCAATCAAGAGACTGAGTATGATGAAACGCCACAGGAGAAGAAGCTGAGATTAGCCAAAAATTACCTCGACCAGCTAAAGGAAGAAGGTAAGCTTGTATTACCTATACAGCATAGAGGTATTAACTTTACAGTGTTTACCTGCATGTGTTTATTGTGTGATCTGATCTCATCAGAGGAAAAGAAAGCAGAAGAAGACTCCTTTGAGACTGATCTGATTGCTGGAAGACTTCAAGAAGAAGTGGTAAGAGTGTCTTCTGTATTAAAGATTGTAACTGTCACTGGGGACATTGACATGGCACCTTCGCTTTCATAATAACTTTTTCTGACCACCACCAGCCCATACTCCTACAAATCGTTTAAGTTACAGTGTAGCTTCAATTTGATAATGTATTCACCCTGCACTGTTCTGTCACAATGAACAGCTATGATAATCCAGGTGATTGAACCTCTGAGCAGATAAAAATGTTGATACGTTCATTTCTTAGAATTTGCAGCAGTATGTTTCATGAGGACTTTGTCTTCCTTATGAGATATGGCACCCATCACAAGTCCCCTCCAGTTTCCCCTTTTGCAGCATATTTATGCACCCACTGAAAGCACCTTATGGCTCCACTCTCGATAGCAGTACTCCCAGGGGCATCCTTGAAATCCCCCATTCCTGTAGTATAAAATAAAATTGAGCCAACCATTGAACATTGCAGTTTAAAAAGAAGGTTGAAAAACCAATGGCAGGGTCACAATGTAATTTTTACTTATCACAGACCCTAACTCACTTCTGACTGACTCCACTAATACAAGTGGTTTTACAAGGAGATCCCATATTGAAAACCAACAGGACACCTCTCTGATATGAGGGTGACCATCAAGGCCTTGTTTGGAGTGGTCACATGATTTTTGATACAGTGAAGTGAGGCATCAAAACATTCTGCTGTGATTCTTCTGATTTGAAAAGTCGACACTGTCAAGTAGTCTGCTTGGAGTGTAACAACTGTAACTGCACGTTTATTTGGCAAAAAGAAAAAGCCCTTTTAGTACGTAGTATCTGTTTTTCACTCCGTAAGAAACCAAACCCATGTCCTTGATCTTAGACCCTGTAATTGTTTTTGGATATAATATGTTTGATCAATTGCCATACACTGATCTATGTTACTGATCTTGGCTTGTTGTGTGTGATTTTCCCCTCAGCTTGAACAGAAAGGAAAGCTTCAGCGACTTATTGCCAAAGATGTGAGTATGAGAACGTTTACATTGCATTTCCAAAACTTTAGGAGAAAGAGCTGTCTATGAACAAACTTACTTTTTATTAAAATCTAATTCTGTCTTTTAGCTCATGCCACCAGATGTTTCAGAGATCAGAGTGTTGAGAGGACACAAGCTTCCAATTACCTGTCTGGTCATCACCTCTGATGACAAGTACATCTTTTCTGCTGCCAAAGACTGCTCCATCATTAAATGTGAGTATTTATTAACATCCTGAAAATCCTTTGTTTCAATACAAAAGGGATGTATGTTTAAAAACTGAGGGGAAAAGGGTTTTTTGGATACTGGCTAATGGTCTGATTTGGCAGTGTCAGTTCATTGTTTTTTCTGTTGTCCGCAGGGAATGTTGAAAGTGGGAAGAAACTGCACACAATACATGGTGGAAGGAAAGGCACAGAGGATCGGCATGTTGGACATACTGCCCATATCTTGTGTATGGCTGTATCATCAGATGGAAAATACTTGGTGAGCAGTTCTCTCTCAGCATAACCTGAAATAAGCTGAAGAAATGTATGTTTATTTATACAAAAAAAGCTTAAGAATCATGTTCTGTTTTTTAAATTTCCCGTTTCGTAATAAAGTCAGCATTGCTAAAGTGCTACATAATGGTGTAACAGAAGCGTCTTTTTCAACCTCTTTTTTAGGCCACTGGAGACATGAACAAACTGATCATGATCTGGGAGGCAGAAACATGTAAACATCTGTATAAATTCACAGGACACAAAGGCCCCGTGTCGGTACGTTCTGCATGGAATAACTTCTTTTTATCTTAACAGAATTGTCAGGAAATCAGAGATCCTTCTGTGAATCACATCAGTGTATTTCCCTCCTCAGGGCCTTTCATTCAGGAAGGGGACTCATGACCTGTACAGCGCCTCTCATGATCGCTCAATAAAGGTGTGGAACGTGGACGAGAATGCATACGTGGAAACTCTGTGAGTAACCAATCAGAAAAAAAATAATCTCTTGCTGCCAAACACTTGCATTTAGCATCAGCGTTTGACTTTTTTATTACTGTGACGTGCCGCAGCTTTGGGCATCAGGACGCCATCACAGGACTGGACAGCTTGAGCCGTGAGCGCTGTGTGACTGCGGGAGGAAGAGATCGCTCTGTGAGGGTGTGGAAGATAGCCGAGGAATCTCAGCTGGTATTCCACGGCCACGAGTGAGTCTCTTTCTGTCTTTCCTCTGGTCTTTCAGTGTCGTGCTGTTTACACTGTTGACTTCAGATGTGTTGATCCACTGTCAGAGCCACATGAAAACACAGTTGGGCACACTGATTAATTCATAGACACATCTTAAAATAGTCAAGTAAAGGAGTATTACTATTCAAAGATGAGGAACCCATTTTTCACTTTTGGCTTTGAAGGGTTAAAAATGGTTTTAAAAAAAACTGATTCATAATGTAAAAACATTTAATGCTATCTGTCTATATGTTTACCATAGAGGCTTTTGTCACTTTTATCTTATACTGCTTATTGCTTTATGCATGTAAAGATTAATGCAGTTAGCATTCTGCATTAATCTTAATTAATATTCCTAAAAATCAACTTCTGAATATATAAAAATACAAGCAAGAGAATTGTCCCAAAATCTTTAATATTCTTGGTTATTTATTCTTTAAAAGGAAAAATAATAACGTGAAACACTAACGGTAACAGAATGAATACTGATTAAAGGTTTTGTTTTTGTTTTTTTAAAGAAAGTAATATCCTGTGTTGAATGCTATGAGGTGTGTAGGAGCACAGCTATGCAGAGAAGTAAACACACAGGATTTTACCCTTAAAGATCTTACTGGGAGCAATTGTGAAACTGTGAAATTTGTCTTGAGGAACAAGTCAAATATGATGATAACAAATCAGAGAAGGATACTAAGACTAGACCCAAAGTATTGAAAAAAATATTTTGGACAGTATGAGAGAACTAGATTCATAAAGGGATGGAGCATGATAAGTAGAAACCAAGTAAAATCACCAGTGAAAGAATATTAAGTCTAAACTGAGAGAGAGTATTTCACCCTGTAAACATAGAAATAAGGCACAATGTAAGGTTGCTTGAATGGGGAGTGCTGAATCCTTAATGCACTGAATAATCAAAAAGAAAAACCAAGGACAGCACTCATCACAACACACTGTGCTGTGGTGATGATGTTTGATGTGTGAGACTTTGTGCTGTTCTCTGCTCTCTTTGATAAAGATGGAGTTCTCCAAAACTAGCAGTTAGTGAGTTGTCGCGCTTGGGTATTCTTGGTTTATCACAGATACCAGTAAAGCAGTGCAGTGTATAAAATAAGCACAGCAGAAACATCAGATAGGTCGCACCACTGTGGTCAACTATATATCTTCAAACATTAGAGTTTAGGCTGAAAATGACAAGAGAAGACAAAAACAAGTTGACAGATTTCACATATCTCTGCAATGCAAATTGCCAGTTATCTACACAGCAGTGACTGAAGTGCTAGTGCGTCGTTACAGTGACTCAGTCAGTAGAAAAGGTTTCCAGAATAAGAAACGATTTGAAAAATGTTTGAGTTTTCATAATCATAGTGTTTCATCTGTACAATCACTCATGTAAACCAAAAATCTTCAAAGTAAAACTTTCCTGTCATCATATGTGTTTGTTATCTCTTGGAGTTGAAAAACAATTAGTGAACATTAAATTATCATGATTATAACTTAATTAAAGTTGATACGAACAGCTGGTAAAAACAGTTTAGATGTAATGATAAATGCTTTAGGTGCAGTGAAAGTGCTTGGATTTTAATCTCAGAAAGCTGCATGAAAGCTGCTAATATTCATCATTTGTCACATAGTTCTTGTGAGCACGCAGAAAGACTGATGTCATCTGTTACTTCATCATTATTCTGTCTTCCTACAGGGGTTCGATTGACTGTATCCAGCTCATAAACGAGGAGCATATGATAACAGGAGCTGATGACGGGTGAGGCAGCTGCAGCTTGCTTTCTTCTGTCTCATTTACAGTTTTGTATCTGGCGTTAACAGATCCAGTCATGTTTTCTCTTTCGTGCCCTCTCTCAATTTTCCCCAACGACCTCAGCTCCGTGTCTCTTTGGAGTGTCAACAAGAAGAAGCCTCTCAGCACAGTGAAGCAGGCTCACGGTTGCCATGGCGACGCGGGGCTGGAGCAGCCTCATTGGGTGGCTTCGGTCGCGGCGCTTCAGAACTCGGATACAGTCGCCTCAGGTGCCTCTGGCTGTGAGAGTCCTTCTTACCAGCTTCTTCCTAACACACATACTCACTCGCACTTTATTATTTTGTACAAGACACTTTAAAGTAAACGTTTTCTCAGTTGTCTTGTATGAATTAGAATTTAATCAGTGTAATAATAAATAAATCTAGTCCTGATTAACTGTCTTCCACACTCATTAGTAGAGCATTTGATGCAGTTATGTGTATCTAAGCTATACTTAAGATGTCTGTTGTGATATAAAGTGATGATTAATTTATAATGTTCTTCTCTACAGGTTCACACAACTCCCAGGTGCAGCTGTGGAAGTGTGGACAGAATTACCGCTCACTGGAGCCTCTATTCACTGTAACAGTGGTAAGCTCTTACTTCTTCCTCTCTTTTCGCGATGGTTACGATTTTGAACAAGTTTTTAAGCTCATTACGCAAATTATTTACAGCTACCACAACAGCAGTTAGGAAATATCTCATTTTGTGTCTTCGTCTGCTTTCTCTTCAGCCCGGGTTTGTGAACAGTCTGAAGTTTTCGAGCTCCGGTCAGTTCTTGGTGGCAGGAGTCGGACAGGAGCACAGGTAACTGAACTAATGATCATGTTTCCATAGAAACTGTCTGTAGAGTTCCTTTTGACTACTAAATGTCAGTGTAGGTTCATGTTCAGTGAATGAAATGTCCACTAGATGGCAGTGGTGATCCATCTCTCAGTCTCTGTCTCAATACATTCAACATTTTTCTCAGTGCAGCCTCACTTTTTTTTTTTAGATGAGAAAAGTTAATGGAAAAACACTCGCAAGTAGTTATTTATAACGGGAATATATTGCTGGGTAGTGTCACACTTTCCTCACTTTCCTTTAGGTGAATACCAGAAACGCATAATGATGGATGTTTATTATTTATGGTGTACAATGGATAATTAAAAACCTGCCACACAATTTGAATTGCAGAGGTTGTTGTTGCCTTTGGCAGTACATCTTAAAGAGACTGGTGATCTCCGACTCCTATGTGGTAAACATGCCAATCAATAAACTTGGAAAGAATTTAGCAATAAAGTGAGTCACTCAGTTTGTGACTATTTGGAAGTTTATATATTGTTGAATGAAAAGATTTTTCTTCAGTGAATTCTGTATAAACAAACATTGTTCTCTAATGAAGAGACAGAACCAGTTGGCTGCAGATTAGATGAAGAACAGAGATGTCTCTTACTGGTCATGCTATCAAGTTGTGGTGCAGAATTTATTTGTCTTAACCACCCAGGTAGAAATACTGTATGTACTTGTTTTTCATGCTACACATATGGTGCTCACCGTACAGCTCATTTATGCTTCCTTTACATCCAACAATATATATATTTTTGTTTCAAACGATGTAAAAGTCACTGCCCACTTCATGCGTCCTTCACATTGGCATGGATGTTAAGCAATACAACCAACAGAGGGCTCCACTCAGAGTCAAATCTCGCACAGACCTCCACTTTTCCTTCGCCACCGTCCCACTCACCCACATTTATTTCCCGTCCAATCTCCTCCCAGTTGCTCTGTGGTAACTGTTGTGGTAACTATAATCTCTGTGCCCGGGCCTTTGAAGTAGCATCACGAGATGTTAAAACTTCTCACCATCCGTCCGGTTTATAACTTCTTCGTTTTGTCCTGTGGATGTGTCTCTCTTGAACTATTGGCCACAGTGCCACACTGCCCCCCCCATGACTACTGGAGGTACTGCTCCATTTGTCTGTATTTCCTACGCTTTCAGACAACATGCAGAAATACAGATGAAATGGGACAGAAGGCTCTGTCCGTAACCGTATGTGTATCTAACATTGAGCATAAATTAGCCTTTACTTTGAATGTATATTAGTCTCTTTCGTGGTTTTTCTGCTGCCTTCAAGGTAACAAAAGTGCTGTGATAAGTCAGAGATGACTGTCTAATATAACCAAAGGGCTACGGTGACTCATTTTCAGGAACGTCTCTAAATACGACTTCCAACAACCAGTCTCATCATCTAAATTGAATTATCCCACTCAAACATTTTAAATATTTGGTAGTATTTGCTCTGATTTCAATGTATGATTGAAATTAATTCACTTTGTTCATGACTGAGAAACAGAAGGGTTTGAGGCTCTGTTAGAAGATGTTCACCAACAAGGTTTAGTTGGATGTGGACCTCAGAACTGGTGTCTAATCTAAAAAATGTTGAATCAAGTGGATCATAAGAAAAGTTTTTATCCATCTTCTTTGATTTTATATTTTTGTTTTAAGCTCTATCAGGCTGAAGATGTCTGTTTACCCTCTGATCCAAAGATTGTCTGTTTTTCTGCAGGTTGGGCCGATGGTGGAGAATAAAAGAGGCCAAGAACGGGATCTATATCATTCCACTTAAAAGGAAACCTCCTAACCCAGAGGAAGCCAAGTTGTCTGAATAATTTGGACTGTTAAGTGTCTTTTTATTTTGTAAATTAAAGGTTTAAATACTGCTTATGAATCATGTTGTTTTTTATTCTCCTTTAGAGAAGAAAATGGCATATATCTAAACTGAAAACCACCCAGAGTGATTATTTATACGTGTGATCACTGAGTCTTTCCTGTGATTTTTATTTTTGAAGAAGCTTTAACAGCTTTACAGGAGGAGTCAGCAGTGTGGGTAAAGTGGGCTGTGTCTGGATTCGGCCACAAGAAGTGAGAAGAGGCTGTATTGTAGGAGTCGGTACATCCTGTCCGAGCTGACCAAGAGACATCTCTTACCATCTCATGATCCAAATGTGTTTTTTAATTATTTTAGCTTCTTTTCCTGGAGAAATCTGCTGAAAGTTTCTGTTAAGGTGTCAGCTAGGAAAAGCTCATACCACTTTTAAAAACAAAATCATCAGGGGCTGCTAAAGCGCTAAGTTTGGGCTCACATCGTCATGGTAACTGCTTCCGTGTCAGTAATTGTCAGCCTGTCGGCGTCAAACATAAAATTGCAATTAACTCTACAGGAGAATCATTTATCTCTGTGATAAAGGACCGGCAGAATGTTTTACTCCTGCATATTTAATGTTTTCAAAGGAATGTAAAAAGCAGGTAGCTTACATTGTTTGAAGCCATCTATAAATGTACAGCCGCGTCGGTGTGCTGAAAACCTTTTTTAAATTACATTCAAATGAGTGATTCATCGGCATAACCACGGAGAACAAATTTAATCTGTTAACAGTGTTTTAACAGCAACAACAATAATTGTTGTCGTAGGTGTCCTCTTTGGCTTTGGTGAAGAGTTATTGTCCTTTTCACTGGTGCACAATTGTGTCCTGGTACTTAAACATCTACTTATGAGTTAATTTGCTCAATATGGATTGAATACCATTTCTGCCTTTTTCCCTCACTTTTGCAGTTTATCATATTGACAATGACATTTCATTTTGTTATTAAAGGAAAATTATTTCATTATCTACTCACCCTCATGCTGATGGAAAGTCGGGTGAAGTTTTATAGTCCACAAAACATTTCTGGAGCTTCAGAACAGCAAACTTTGGTGCAGCATTCTCCTAAACAACTGAAGTAGATGTGGACAAAAAACATGAAATGGCTCCACGCATCTTCTCCAACATAATCATTGTCTGTTGAAGCCCCCAGATCCCAAATTGATTTGAAAAGATGTTATTTACACCCTTGACGCACAGTCGAGCCTAACTTCAGATAGGGTGCGTGCTAACACTTTAAGCTTAGCAGCTACAGTGAAGATTTCAGCTGAAAAAGGATGTAAATAACATCTTTACAATTCAATTTGGGATCTCTGGGCTTTCCAAGACCTGGATTATGCCAGACGAGCTGTATGGAGCCATTTTATGTTTTTTCTTTATATTTAAAACAAGTCCCCATCTACGTCAGCTTTTTAGGAGGATGCTGCAAAGCTGTTTTGCTGTGAAGCTCCAGAAATGTTTTGTGGACTACAAAACTTCACCCAGACTTGCCATCCACTCGAGGAGGAGTAGATAATGACAGAATTTTCATTATTGAGTGAACTCATCCTTTAAAAGTCACTTCTGGATGGGCTGCAAGTTTATGTCTTTGACAAACAGACCAGGCAGACAGTGGGCGGGTTGTTTATAGATTTATAAGTTATTCCAATTTAATATCACGAAACTCCAATCAGTAAAAAAGATGGAAAAGTCTGACTCGGGTGAATACATTAATAGGCACTGTACATGTATAATTGCACATACTGGACTAGTACTTACAGCAATAGGTAAGCTTAGAGAACTGAGCACCAAATACAAGTCTTGGTATTAGAATTAAAAACCATGCTGCGACTTCTACTTTTTTGTAATTACGGTAAAACTCAACTAAAAGTACTTACAGACATTTTAAAATAAGTTAATTTGGTTTTGAAGAGGAAGAAACCCTTTGAATCGAACCCTTTGTGCAAAAAAGGTTGTAATTGTCTCTGAATAGCTGCATTTAGTTTTTGTCAAGAATTGCAAGTGTGAATCCAAACACAGCGGTGTTTAATCTTTATATTAAAAAAAACATTTTATTTACATAAATTACAAGAAAGCACACACTGTTATACCAGTCTACATTAACACATGTCCTTTATATGGTCTAGTTGCCTACTTTTCATCACGTTCACTATGATTAGTCACATATTTTGTTCAACAGCAGAGCTAAATTTATTTCATAGCATTATTTTTTTCGTCAATGTCTACAACATTTGGATATATTCACAGCACTGTAAGGACAAGATAAGAACAGCCTTTTGTTTTGTATAACACTACTGCTTCACAAGCACCCATTTGACAACAAGACTCTTTAGGACAAGGCACGGTGCATTTAATCACATCTATCTGTAAACCAAGGAGATCACAGCATATTAAATCTATACAAAAAGGCTTTACAATTGATACATACTGCTCGCTGTAGGAACGTCATTTAGCTTTCACAGTTAGAGTTTACCCTTTCCACAGTCAGTCAGTCTACCCAGACAGAGTTATCTCTCTGCAGCATGTTGGATGGCGTGGGGGAGCTCCGTCATACACAGCCTTGTTTAATGGAGGGATGACTGATGGTGGGATGGTCTCTTGTGCTTAGAGAGGAACTTTTTTCACAAAGAGGACGTTGTAGAGTCCACCACCTCGCGGCCGTTACAGACTGCTGGCACGTAGTTAGAGGCTGATCCTGGGAGAGAAAAAACAGCAACGTTAGCCAGGCGAGAGTTTTTTACACTGTGAGGAGACAAAACTGTAAACAAGAGATAAAAGCTGTGAACAGAATTCTCATGATGTCATCGGCTCTGCACGTCTGCGTAGTTTTAGTTTTTCTTTTACATTTCCAAAAATGTAATTTTACATGTTTATGAGTAGCTCTCGAACTCTTGAGTATTGTACTTAAAGAAGACATTAGTTTTCTTTCAGTTGCAGCACTGTATTCCCCCTCTGTCTGAAATGCTCTGTTTTAGCTCCTGTCTCTTTAAGGCCCCCTCCTGAATATCCAGTCTCCTCTGATTGGTCAGCTCACACACGCCTGACCCATCACCACTTACAACAACAAAGCAGCTGTGCTAAATCAGCTCTTACTGGCCAAACTAGCTGCTAGACATATATTATGCAAATTATGACTTTTACATATAATTGAGTATATTTACATTGGTGTATTTCTACTTTTACTGAAAGGCCCAGTGTGTAGGATTTAGTGGCACCTCGCTGTTAGGGTGCGGATTACAACCAACTGAATACCCCTCGGAAGGACATACAGTGGCCACTAAAACCAGAAAAAAGCAAAAGGCCCTTTCTAGAGCCAGTGTTTGGTTTGTCCGTTCTCGGCTACTGTACAAAAAACAGACTTCATGGAAAGAAGCCCACTCCCTCTGTAGATATAAAAGGCTCACCAAAAACACAACCATTGTCAGTTTCAGACTATATATTTCACTTCTCCCTATATCCTACAAACTGGACCTTTTAAGTAAAAGCTCTGAATACCTCCTCTAATTCATGACAACAAGCATTCATTTATGATTACTAAAACGTTTTCAGTCTGGGTTAGCAATAACAGTTAAACTAGTACTAAGCCTTAAAGCGCATAGTTGTAGTTTGGACTGTTTGAGCTCTTCCAGCTCTAACAGATTAAAATGAATACTCATTGCACTATGTAAACCCAATATGTCTGTGTTTATTTATGAAGTCTGTGCTATGAATTAGTCCGTTATTATTAAGCTTTCGATAAGGCTGGCATTTATCCAACATGAGAAGAAACATAATGATTGGATTTTAATTGCTTCTCCACGCTGATGCAAAACCAGACAAAAAAAAAAAAAAAAGCCGAGAAAACTTTCAATTTTGTTGACTTTTATTCTCAGATTTCTTTCTTTATAGTCCTGTTTCATTAAATAATATGTAGAAAGCTCTGACACAAATGCAACATGTAGTAACACTGTGCAACATTATCTTTGGGTGGTGTTTTAGAAAATATTACAAGTGTTTCATGCAAGGCAGGTCCCAATCCCCTTGTTGATTACACTGTTATTACATCCTATTTTGGAAACCTAAACCGATGCAAGGTATTAGGTTGCAGCTGAAATTGTGAACAGATGTCTTCATGCTGGTGTTTACAATTTTAGTATGCACCGCACTGGAGAGATCGACGAGTACCAGATATAGTGGATACTTGTACCTTTAGAGTAGCTGGAGCTGGGAGCGGAGGCAGAAGCAGACACCGTGGCACTGAAGCGGTTGGTTGTGACTCTGAGCGAGGCCACATTTTTCTGGGGCTGGAACAGAATGATGTGAACCTTGGGGGCGAAGAGGCAGCCGAGCACCACCGAACCGCTCAGACTGACGGAGATACACATGGTGGTGGTCTGCACCTGTGAGGAGAGACAGACAGACAGACAGAGAGTGGGTGGGTGATGGTGAATATATGTGAGTCTGCTTCTGTTTTCTACTTTTGTCTTCAAAAGGACTAATGAAGTTTGTTCAAAGGCCACCTGGCCCCTGCACTCCTCACACACACACACACACACACATGCACACACACACACACACACACACACACACAGACAGACACACCTGTTACTTCACTACAGCCTTTGATCCAATCAGGTCACTCAGTTTCATTTGTTTCCTGCTCTAATTAGTCCCCAAATCTTCATAATTATCAAAGTAAATGTAGGTTTCAATATATTTATAAAATGTGTATGGAATTTTTTTTTTTTTACTATTTTTTTTAATTTATTTTTAAAAATGCATATTTATTTCATATTTACTTATGCGTTTATTACCTGCGTCAAGGAAGTTATGTTTTCACCCATGTCTGTTTGTTTGTTGGTTGGTTTGTCAGCAGAATTACCCAAAAGCTACTGAATGGATTTCCATGAAACTTGGATGGAGGATGGGTCTTGGCCCAGAATAGAACCCATTTACTTTTGGTGCAGATCCAGCTACAGGAACAGATCCAAGAATTTCTTCTCTCTCTCCATAACATTGCCAGATAGGGCATTTTTTGACATTTTCGTAAATTTTTTCAAGGAAATATCCATGGATCGTGATGAAAAAAATCAGGCATATTCAAAGCTATCTATGAGTGAGTACAGCATCATGTGAATCCAAATGAAAGTCCAGATCTAGCATATTTAAATATGTTTTATTTGATACTGGATTAGGCTTAATTGAATTAAAGGAGACCTTTGGGCCTTGGCTAAGGTATGCGCTCTACTGAGTGCCATTCAAGTTTATCTTTTATTTTCCCTTTACAGTTACGGAGTGTGTGTTTTTACAAAAATCACTCCCAAACCAATCACAATCTCCATGTCAAATATATATTGAACACCTTCATCGTAGCATTGTTTTTTCGGTGCACAAAACACCTCTTCTCCTTTTCTCACCTCGCCCGGCTTAACATAGAGGTCACAAATTATCTTCATGTCCAAGGCCAAGGCCTGACAGTCCTCTTTATTTCCATCAAGCCAAATCAATATCAGACTCAGTAGCCCTGTATCACTAAATTCTAAACCACCCATAACTACTTAACCATAATTTAAGCACACCAGATCTACGATCAAATTGTACTCACTCAAAGATAC